>NC_081412.1:378988937-379110160 GCF_030272615.1 Cryptomeria japonica
GTGTCTTTAGACACATCTCCTTAGTAAATTTAAAGTGACTAGGAAAAGGTGTACTCACAAATTTTGCATTATACATATTGAACCGTCTCAACACCTTCTCTACATATTCACTTTGAGACAAATGTAGCTTTCTATTTTTTCTATCCCTTGTAATCCTCATACCAAGGATTTGTTTTTTTGCACCAAAATCCTTCATAGAAAATGACTTTGCTAAATATTTTTTTAATCTATTAATATATTGCATATTAGAACTAACAACAAGCATGTAATTAACATATAAACATAGAATAATATAACTACCATCGTGCATCTTCTTAAAATAAACACAAGAATCATGATTACATTTGTTATAACTTGGGAAATCGTAAAACTATTAAATTTCCTATATTATTGTTGAGGTGCTTTCTTTAAGTCATATAAACTCTTTTTCAATCTCCACACTAAATCCTCCTTACCTTTGACCTCATATCTGTAGGGTTGTTAGATATATATTTCTTCTTCCGAATCCCCATGGAGAAATGATATTTTGACATCTAGGTATTCAAGATGTAGATTTTTTGTAGCCACGATACTTAGAACAATCCTAATAGAAGTCATTTTGACAACTGGACAAAAAATCTCATCAAAATCAATACCCTTTTTCTATGCAAATCATTTTACTACGAGTCTAGATTATACCTTTTCCTACCTCCTATTGATGTGAGTTTTGAGTTCACTCAACATCCACAAATTTTCACTTCAAGATGAAGTTTATTTACTTGAAAGATAGAGAAAATCTCAGTCCCAAGCCTTGAAATGTCTTTTTATGACCCTATGATTTTAACTCAGTAAACATGCATCATCTATTTTCAAGAGGGGATTCCAACTTATATCTCTAGAATTAATAAATTCTTTGCAATTAAGAGTAAGTACTTTGATCAATTCTCTTAGGGATAAACAAAATTGAAGAAAATGATTTAAAAATGAAATAAATTTCCTACCTACAGGTAGTTACATAGTGCAATGTCTTTCTGAAATGAATTGGAATAATGAAGAACAACTTTATGAATAACCAGAAATTTCACAATCATTCATAAAATTATGCAACCATTTAAAGAAATTGCAATTGACTAAGAAAGGGACATGACATGCTAGATTAGCTACACATAGTCATATATTTCTTCATCAATAACAATGAATTACATTTTGATATGCATCATTAATTGACCTTTGCACTTCATTACAACAACTATTTGCAAAGAAAAGACACCACTATGATAACTATATGTGTAAGAGAAACAAGAAACAAAGTCTCTGGGACACAAAGATTGGCCAAAATCTACAATTCTCAAACTTGTGAAAAAATGAGGGAGAGTTTGCTTTTATAATTATTTTATAGAAAAAGACAAAAGTATGATAGCTCAACATTAGTTGACTTGGTTAGCAGGTTCTTTGTTGGATTCTAGACATTTATGGAGGTTTGCCAATACTTGAGCCACTCCTTCATCTTCAAATTCTTCTACTGTAGACAGGTTGTACTCTTGCACACGACACACAATTCTCAAAGGTTTTGTATCATGTTCTTCTAAGGTAGCATTCTCTTCATAGTCCCTTACTATGCTCTAGACTTTCTCGATATATTTCAAAACTTGCAGACTATCATACCTATTTGAATCTGACAATCTCTTATCCCACATGTCTTTGAATTATTCAATAATTCCATCTTCACCTAATTTGACCACGTCTTCAATTAATCTTTCCATTAACACTTGCACTAGTGTTATTATCCTAAATGTTCATTGCCTCATCTCTTATTTTCTACAACTTTTCCATGCCATCCCTCAGTATATCTATTTGTCATCTGTTGATTGCAACCCATATTTTAACTTTGAGAAATTATTTCATGGTCATTATTCCCTACTTCACTAATTCCTTCGAGGTCATATCTCTGATTACCAGTAGGTTGTTTCTTTCTTTCTCTATTCTTTCAAATAATTCTGCATGTTTACTATGGGCATGGGCTATTCTTCTGATTAATTTATTCCATGAAAAAATTATAGTCATAGCCACTTCTAATGAAGCCTTAGCACAAGCTAATGTCTCACCAATCCATTCATCCACCATTTTTTCCTTACGCTTTAAGGTACTCACAACTTCTTCTTCTTCTTGTGACATCAATACCAGACGAGTAGGAATCTTCTGCAAATTATCTCCTTTCTGAATAATAGTTCTTATAAACTGGACTAACTTCTCTATTTGGGTTGTTTTCTCTTTCAACTTTCTTTGAGCCTTTCACAATCTGTCTTCCCAGATTTCTATTCCTTCCTGAGTAATCCTTGGACCCTCAAATTTAGATGGTTTGCCCAATTGTATCGTAGTTATTTGCTAATCATGCATCATTAATTCTTCTTCATCTTTGTTCGCTATATGTTCAACAATATTCTTGCTCTCCTACATTTAGATGATTGACATATATCACTTTAGATTTCTTCCTTGTCTTGATGCTTAGTGCTTTAGCTAAAAAACTATTGAAGTCCAGAGGAACCACTTGTATCTATTCTCTAGGTAAACTTTGTTGCTTCAACCAATCAAGAATATTCCAGCTTTCTGAACTTGATATAAATTTTCTCTTGTGTGGCATTTCGCTCCTTTCTATATTTTCCCACAAACTTTCTTCAAACTACTTTTGAATTATTCACTCCTCTTTATTTGTTGTAGGATTTTCCATCAAGCTATTATGAGATGTCTCTACCTCCATATTTTCCTTTCCAGTATCTTGATTAATCTTGTTGTCTGTTATACTTGGTGGATTTTCGGATGTTACCATGCCACCAATAGTGTCTTTAATTCCTTGAAAATTTTGCAGTAATTCTTGCATTTCTTGTTGCAGGGTTTCCAATTCTTCTTCACTCCTTTCTTTCTCACCCTCAGCTACCTTTTCTTTTCCTTTTGAAGTTCACGTTTCTCCACTTTCTTTTCCTTGATTACTTGGATTATTTTGTCCCATGGTAACATTCTCACTCATTCCTTCTTGCTCCTTTGTGGATAGATCCTTGTTCAAGGGTAATATGTCTTGTTCCTTAGCTCTTTCTCCTTCTGACTCTACAAATGATGCATCTAGATTAATCAAATTTTCTATCCTGCTTTTACTTGTCACTTTCATAGCAACAGGTGTTTCGATTGGTGACCTTTGTGGTCTATTCCCTTGTTCCATTTTCTTTCTCCATTCTTCCAGATTAACTTTTCGATTCCTTTCAAGTAGTTGGTTCAAATCATTATAGAATCCTAAATTTGCTTCTTCTCTGTCTACACCAAGCATTCCTACTATGGCTCCCAAAGTATTGTTTATAGATGGTGGAGAATTAAATAACTGGGCTGTGGGCTATGAAATAGTTATAGGCATGGCCCTTAATATCTATTCAGGAGGTACTACTTCCACTCCAACTTCTCCAAATGTTGACACCTCCATATTCCTACTACTTTGATCTTGAGGTTCTATCCTCTTCTTTCTTTTTGATTCAAATAATCATTGGTTGTAACTACCTCAACTCCCTATTGATTTATCTTTTGCCAATGCAGTACCAGGCTCTATTATCTTAGTCATGTCAATTTTCATCTTGTGTACTAAGAAATCTACATTTTCTTTCATATCCTTCCTCTTCCTCGTTCTCCTAAAAGATAGTTTATTACCTTGCTGAATCATACTCATTTTATACTCATCTAGCCACCCCTTAGTTGATTCTAAAATAGGTCAATTAACCTGTTCCATAGATACTAACTCAGGCTTATTGGGTCCAGGTTCAACTGTGGGCCTTTGTTCCATGTTATCAGTCATCTATTCTAGCCTTATAACTTCTTCATCATCATCAACAATTTCAAAGGGTACTTCTATCCCTATTTTGTTAGGTCTCAACTCTTTCACCTAGCTTGATGTCAATCTTTGATAATATTTCCTCTTCCAGACTTCTTTCTTATCTATATAATCTATCTATTAGTCCTCTACATTAGGGATATGCTTCACCTTTTTTTCAATATACATCCCTATCTTTTATAGAGGATCATAATCTTTCCTTGAATATTGAAAAATAATGTTGGAAACTAATAACACTGGGAGGAGGGGTGAATCAGTGTTATACTAGAATAAAAGATTTTAGCCTTAACATAACATTCATATACCAACCGGTATACTAGTATAAACAAAATTGAAAGAAGTAAAGTAACTAATATGCCAAACACATAATTGAGAATCATAACACACAAATTTATATGTGGAAAACCTCAATGAGGAAAAACCACGGTGAGATTTGTGACCCACAATATCAATCCATTGGCCATATGAAGAGATATTATAATATATGATGGGCCTGCACTTACAAGAAGGCTTACAACCTAGAGAACACTGCTTAACCACAATTGGAGCCTCATTGACTACATAAAATTTTAGACAACAATCTAGAGAAGTGTGAACTGCTAAGATAGCATCTTCTGTGCCAAAAGACAGTTCCGATTTAAGCTTTGTTTGTTCTAGTTGAAACCCTAAACCCCTTTATCGGAATAACCCTTACAATAAATTCCTCACATACATAATCTCTGCATCATATTACATTTACATATCCATTACATTACATTACATCCTTATCATATCAAAATGATCTAATCAATCTGCCCTATATACCCTATACAAATTTATGCCTTATGTTGGCTTACAAAGATATACACAATATCATATTACATGGCCAAATATCACAAATTTATAAACATTAAAACAAGTTTTTGATGTCGGATCTAAGATAAGTCAACCTCCAATACCGATAACCTTTACTATACCATGTCGGCCTGCATTTCCAGTGACCAAAGAACTCTTTCTATCTTGTTGGTGTTGGTGCTGGTGTAGAATCTGTGAGGTGCTTGTCGATACACCATAGAATCAAAACATGAAGCCAAAACACAAAATCATGTTGCCATCAATGAAAACATAGTGAAACCAACCAATAGAGTGTCAATTGCCAACAATCTCCCCCTTTGGCATTGATGGCAACACTCATGTGAAAAATGGTCATGGTTTCATCTGCCGATTTTATCCCCCTGAGCTGAATATGCAAAATACTCCATATCTCCAAAATTCCAAAAACTCTATAACTCCCCCTAATGTATGCAACCCTTTTATCCTTTTTCACATCTATACTACTCCCCCTTTGACATCAATGCCCAAAAAAAATTGTCAAAGAATAAGTATTGTACATTGAATACCTCCAAAAATGTCTTACCAGAGCTTGACCAGTTTCAAGATTTCCAGATAAGCTTTCTCTAGTAATTCCACATAAGTTTCCCAACCGGTTTTGAATGTGTCGGAGATAGATACAAGTCCACTCAATAAATATGCAAAAGATTTGTTCTCATTGACCTCTGTTGGTGTGGGCTTTCCTAGCATATCCATGCATTCCTTCTTATGTACATAGAGTGAATCCAATCTTGGACTCACCAAACCTCTCATACTTCTGGCTCTCCTAATGATTTTATCTCTTTCCTTTTCAAGGGAAGAAATTTGGTTCTCCAAAATCAAAATTTGATCATCAATTGATGTAGTCAATGAAATTAATCCATCAAAAGAGTTAGCAATACTAGCAATTTTCTCTTGTATCTCTTTTATCTTTTTATATACATTTGTTGTAAGTATTTCTGTATTGCAACATACCCTGTATATGTTAGTACATTGTTTCAAAGAATTTTCAATTAGAATTAACTTCTCCTCAATTTTTTTCTTCTCTATCTCAGTGATCTGATCAAAAGTGGCTCTCTTAGGCTAAGTGAATCTTTCAAGTGCTTTCCAGTTAGAGATCTACTGTAAGGATTGAAAGTCTTTTGATATGTGCTCAGTTATTACTTTAAGCTTGCTAGAAGGGCTTGCTTCATTTTCAATCTTACACTCTGGGACCAATCTGTGTAGAATAGTGATTGATTGATCTATAATCTCGGTGTCTATGGTCCCTTCCTTCATCAGTTTCTGAGAAGCCATCATCATCATTTCCTGTGGGACTCATCTCTGTGATGGTTTTCTTTTCTACTAGAGAAGTGTCAATTGTCAATAATGATGGGCTCCCAACTAGTACCCTACTGGATTCCTCTGTTTTCTTTGATGATTTATCCTTTATAACCTCCTCACTTGCACTAGTGGCTTCACCACTTGGTGCAGTCTGTGCAACTATCAGTTCCTCTCTAGGAGAAATATCCTCAACCTGTACATTAGTATCCAGAGGAAAATTGTCCTCAATGTTAGTATCATGTACAACATTCTCAGTATTAACTGGCGTTTCAGTATTTGTCTGTACATCTTTATTTATTGGTGGCTCAACTTCCACTATCTTGATATTTTTTAAAACTAAGGGTGGAGTACCCATAATCCCTTTTCCTTTCCCTTCAACCAGGGTATCTACAGTGTCGTTATTGGTCTCCGATGAAGTAAAGAATCCTCTATGTTCTCCCAAAAATTTAATTCATGCTTTCTGAGTTTCCTTTATTACTTCATTCACTCACCCTAGTATTAGGCTAGTTATCCTGTGTTTGATATTGAAAAGCTTTCTATCTACAGCCTCAATTGTCTTATCCATTTCATCTAGAGTTAATGCAACACAGATAGCTAGTAGTTCTTGCATTTTAATGTTTTTATCCTCTTGCATAGCAAATAATATTCTAGCATATAACATGCTATATAACTCAACTGCTATTTGATTTTCTATCTCTATTAAGGCTTTCTTATAAATATCTAAGTATAATAGGTTTGCTTCCTCTACCTCTCTCTGTTCGTCGTCCTCTAATTTGTCATAATAAAAATTAACATTCTTCAGCATGCCATCTTTAGTGATTTCATCTACAATTTCTACACAAGTTTTAGGTGTAACCTTACCAAAATCAGTGTCATCCTTCTTCTTCCTCTTGATAGTACTAGATGCAGCTATAGGTGTAGCTTTAGGTGTTTTCTTTTGTGTCGGTAGCTTGATTGTGACCTTTCTAACTAGTTGCTTCTTTGCTTCTACCTTAGGTTCTTTCAGTTTCTTCCTAACAACCCTTTTGAAGGCTAATGGTGTGTCATCCTTTGATTCAAATTCTGTAGTAACAGGTTCAATATGAATTTCTAGGTCCTTCCTCTTTCTACCTTTCTCTGAGACAACATCAATAAGTGCCTTATGTCCTTTGAGACCTCCTATACAAATTTTCTTTCTTTTCCTTCTTATTTTTCCCTTCTCTTTTAGTTGAACTTTGTTTCAACCTCTAGAGTCTTTTGTTGTGTAGTTCCACGGGGCTTCTCTGCCTCATCAATTTTTACATCAATTAGCATTTTCACATAGGCATCACAAATTAATGCATCTACCTCATAGCCCATTTCCTCTATCCAAATCTTCCAAGGTTGATTGCCTCCATGAGAGTCACATCCTTCTTAACCATAAAACACATGTCAGTAGAGTATTTATCTACTATATGCTCAGGTATTCTTATCCTAGACCTCATAGATTTTGAAAATCCTTGAAATAACCCCATATCTTATCATCTCTTTGACTTCCTAATGAAGAATTAACTATCTTCCTACCAGGATGTAAAAAATCCCATTGCTTCCTACCAGAACCGGGTGTATGATTCAGAAAGTATAATATCAAGCAGACTAAAAAATTTCCATACCAGAAGGTGCCCTTCTTCCCACCTTTAATCTTTCCTAAGTTGATCAATAACTCTTCAAGCATCCAACTGCAAAGATCTAACTTTATATTGTCTCTCATCATTTTATATGCAACCAAAATACATGAACTCAAAATAGAATTTAGTCTGTTTGACTAATTTACCTTATATCCTATAACCATGCTTCCAAATTTGATGTCGGTGTCAGTGATAGTGCTCACTTTCATGGATCTCTTGTTAGATGTGGCGTCGATGATCTACCTCATGAAGTCGTTTGACACTTTCTTGTTCTAATGTTGCCCTATTGATGGAAAACCAGTAATTTTCTAGATGGCTTCCTTAGTGATTTTGTAAGGTCTATTCAACCATATGAATTCCCCATGTACTATGCTCAATACATATATGATTATTTCATCCCTGAACTCCAGAATATCCAGAATATCTGTAAACCCTAGTTCTTCAATATGTTTATATGCCAATTTAATCTTACTAGATTCTCTTATTAGTTCACTCATATACATTCCCTTGATCTTTAAAGTTCCTAAGTCCTCTATATGATAGTGAATGTATGCCCTAACATCCTCTACATACACAACTCCCTCTAGAATGCGAGAAAACACTCCAACCAAATCTTCTTGGGTAGCCACATGTGGATACAACTTGAAAATTGGCCTGGGCCGGTCCTTGACCTCCACTACAGTTGGATTTGCAACAAAAATAGGAACAAAAGATGATCCCGATTCCATGTTTCAAGATAAATACCTTTTCATCACTCACGTTGAAAACCTTCAACAAATTCTTGCAGATGCCAATGAATTTGCACAAGAAGAAATCCGATTGCCTCTTAATAGCCTTTGATCACACTTAGTCTCTCTCAATCACTCTAAAATTGCTTTGAATGCAGGGTGAATAATAATGAAGTATATTCAACCTTTTATTCATTATGAAAAATCCCTAATCTTCCATTGACATAAATGACTGTCGGTGAAAGATACCAGATTTTGCTTAGAACATATTCATGTCGAATAATCCTCTCCAATGTTTGGAACATCTTCCACAATCTCTTCCCAAGGCATATGCAACATCTTCATGAATTTTGCCTACCCCTAAGGCATCTTCCTTAGTTACCAGATGAGCTTCCTGTCGGTGCAAGAGCAACCTCTTTTGTCGAATAAGTAACCGGGACATTCCCATTTGATGATTGCTCTTCAGTCTTCCTAACCCATCTCTGAGTATGGTCTTGCCAGATTTCACTAACCTTTTCTTTTCCTTTTTCATTTTATCCTCCATTACTAACTGATGGATTTTTGCTTCTACTGAACTTAGCAATATGTCCAACTTCATTGCACGCATAACATGTAACATTATTTTTTTGAATTGCTTTGCTAAAACTGGTGAAATTGCTTGACCTACACCGATTAGCCATATGTCCAAATTTTCCACAAGCATATAATTTTATATTCATTCTGCAATCTTATGTCTTATGACCAATTTTATTGCATTTAGAACATTTACCGGGAGCAGATTCAGGGTTTTGATTTTCTCTATTTCTACATTGCCTAGCCATGTGACCAAATTAATTGCAAACAAAACATCTACCATTTAATTGTATTACCAGTGCCTTATGGTTTTGATCTTCATTAGAAGTACAAGAACTCTGTCCTTGCTCAAATCCAAGTCCACTGGAATCTTCAATCTGCCTCTATCTCTTCAATAACTCATCAAGTTGTGTTGAGCTGATCTTAAATTTTTCTTTGTACTCACTTGCACCAATTAAATCTTCTCTTAGTATTATCATTTGTCTCTCAATCTCTTGCTCATTTCTCTGGGATTGTACCAAATTAGTTCTCAACATATCATTTTCATGAACTAGCCTACCGCATTCTTCAAATTTATTCTTCAGGGATACAACAAGATTTTCTTCCTTTTTCTTTCTATCCTCAATCTCCTTAGACATCCTCATAGTTATAGCTTGCATTTCATTCTTCATAACCATGTTCTCTTGACTCAATTTATGACATTGTTCCTTAAGTGCATTTTTCTCTTCATCATCTTGATTTTGCAAAATTTTATTCCTCCTAGCTTGAACAGATGATAGCCTCTCTTGTAGGACAAGAATGAATTCCTTAGCAGAATTCAACTCATCTTGTAGCTTTAAGTTCTTCAACCTTTTAGCATCATAATCTTCAAGTGCCATCTCAACCTGCTGCTCTAAAGCCATATTTAATGATTCCGGTTTGAGGATCTTCCTCAAGCTATTAAACTTCCTCTGAGGCACACAGCTCTGATACTAATTGTTAGAAACCAATAACACTGAGGGGGGGTGAATCGGTGTTATACCAGAATAAAAGATTTTAGCCTTAACATAACATTCATACACCAACTGGTATACCGATATAAATAGAATTGAAAAGTGTAAAGTAACTAATATGCCAAACACATAATTGAGAATCATAAAACACAAATTTATACATGGAAGACCTCAATGAGGAAAATTCACGGTGGGATTTGTGCCCCACAATATCAATCCACTGGCCATATGCAGAGATATTATAATATATGATGGGCCTGCACTTGCAGGAAGGCTTACAGCCTAGAGAACACTACTCAATCACATTAGGAGCCTCACTATGTTATCATTGTTCAAGAAATGGGTATTCTTGTCCCATAATTGACTAAGTTTATGAAATTTGTTTAGTCTGGTATGGCCTTATTACTTCTAATTGCTTTAGGTCCAAAGAGTGTTTAGGGTCTAGGTTTTAATCACTTCAATGCCTAAGAAAAAACCCTCTGTTTCTAATTTTGCATTACTTTATTCACTTAAAGGAAGGGTCCATTTATCGTGAGAAGTGCTCCCCCCCTTCTTATTTCTTCCTAGGCAGGTCTAGCAGTGCATTGTTTTTCTAAGCTTTTCCTAAGTTTCTTAATGATTAATCGGGTTTCCTAGCTAGTGAGTAGGTTCCTTTTGATCTAGAGGTGCGTGTGATTTCACAGCCCTAAGATGCTTGTGAGTTACCATTTGCAAAGTAGCGAAACACGAAAGTGGGTCCGACATACAGGTTTTCACTAAGAGTAAATACCGATCAAGTTCTATTTGATCAGACAACCCGCGCATTTTTGCAAGATAAAGTTGACTGATATTTAACCTTCACGAAATGGCAAAAAGGAAATCAACTCCGGCATCCAAGTTTTCACTAAAGTTAAAAACCGATCAAGTTCCTTTTGATCGAACGGCTCGCACTATTTCGTTGGGTGAAAGTGCACAGGTTTTACACTATACGAAATGGCTAAAAGGAAAATGGATCCATGAAGCAGCAAAGACTAAAGTAAAGACCGATCAAGTTACTTTTGATTGGATGGTGGGTGCTATTTCGTAGCCCTAAGGTGCCTGAGATTTAACCTTCATGAAGTAGCAAAGTGACATGGCAGCCACTTGGTTGGTGTCATGGGAGAACAGGTGGATCAGACCGCTAGCGAAAAGACAAGTTGTCAGATGCACGTGGCAGACCTAAAGTGGTTCCCGTGGAAGTTGTTTGACAAGTAAGTGACTGACACAATTTCTTTTGCCAGCCGGTTGCCAAGGTGGACAATGCTGAGTCAGAGGGCCCACTTCTACCGGTTAAGTTAGTTAAAGGGCAGGTATCACAAAGAGGATCCTATGGCGGGCACCATTTCGCAGCCCGAAGATGCAAGGTAATTACTGTTCGTGAAATAGCGAAGACCACTAGCCTTAAACGCTTGGAGCACAGTTAGTACGATAAACCGCCAATCACAGGATAGAGTAATGACTGATCATGTTCCTTTTGATTGGACGGCCCGCGCGGTTTCACTGGGTGAAAATGCATAATGTTTAGCTTTCGTGAAATGGCAAAAGAGATCTCAGCCCGTCATTGATGAAGAATAGTCAGTGAAGAAAAAGTTGTGCTAGTTTTGTTGGATCTAACGGATGGCATGATTTTGCTTGAGGAAGAAGCGTGGATTTTAGGCTTCGTGAAATGGCAAAACAAGAAATTGATGGAAACACAGACATGTTATGATCCATTGGAGCGAATTTTTTGAATTCATTTGTGAATTCAATTCTGAAGTGATGGCCGAAGCATGTGGTATCAATGTCGCAGTTAAGAGCCCGATTGCCATATATACGCTCACATCAATTGAATGTAGGCTTCATTTCAACAAGTTGTTGTAGAAAAGCTGGTGCAGAGCAGATTTCTTCAGACCGAAAACAGGTTTTCTTGTATCTTGCTTGCCAGTTACTTGAAAGATAGTTTGAATTGTGGTTTTGTAATGAATTGTTGTAATTAGTATTTGAATTGTTTGCATATCATTGAGATGGCACCCAGAAGAGATTTCACAGGGAAAGTTAATTACCAGGAAAGAGCAATCTCTAATGATTTCCTGGAACAGTTGTCTATGTCCACAAATGTAGTAGCTAAGGTTAAGGAATTAGTGCCTAAGGCTCCTCACTTGAAAATAGAAGGATTGTATGACAAGGGTAATTGTCTTAGAGATCCATAGATAGGGTTGTTTAGTTTGGGTTTATTCAAGGTTGGATTTGGTATGAGACATTCCCCAGCCCCAATGAACAATATCTGGGAGTTGGATGTAGGTAAGTTGGTGGTCCCTGGAGTGTTCATGGATGTGGATCTCCTAACTTAGATTGCACACAACTATGACCCTATTACTAAAAGTGTTAGGGATATAAATGGAAAAGCCCTCATTGAAGTAAATGATGATGAATTCATAAATGTATTTGGGCTCAGTGAGGTGCCCAATTATTTGGAGCCCATTAATTTTAAATCATTTGCTCAGATCTACAATGCACAGAGGAATCACCTTAGAAATGGGCCTCTTAAAGAATTCTTTGCTAAAATAGGTAGATTGACTGTTGTAGGACCTAATACCATAGAGCCTTTCTCTTTAAATTTGTTCACTCTTAGAGCAAAAGGATTATATTGGTCACTCTGCCAGATCTTTGGAGAGGATGCTGAAGTGAACACGCCAACTCATTACATGTTAATGATTGCTCAAATTTTGAATCCTTCTCTGGCTGTTGCATTTGATTATGCCCCCTATATTACTGATGCAATCCATGAAGGTTTGATAGGGATAAAAAATGATAAGGTGGATAGGCATTTTGGATGGTACTCCCTTCTCATGCATCTGTTTCTATTCAAGGGTGGTGATTACATTGCAAATGAGATGTATCTGGTGAAAGAAAATGATGGGGAGAAACTGGTAGTCCAGCTATGGAGTGCAGTGATGTCTTGGGACAAAGAAGATGCCAGCTGCTTGAAGTTTGATAAGTGCTTTGCATCCAAGATCAGAATTCTCTTATGTTTAGAGAATCCAAGGGTCCCCAAAGCTCTTCTGGAGTTTCTTAGGCCAAAAGAGTTTGCAGAAGAAATTAAAATTATCCACAATTAGGGTGACATGTACTTGTACCCTATTTCCATTGTTTTTCAGAGTGTATGGTTTCAGAGGCACTCCATTTTTGTTACCATATCAAACCCCACTGAAAGTAGGAATTTGCAGAAGTCCTCAAGCAGATTGGAAGTGTGCAAGAGGCAAAGCTATCTAACAGAAGAAAAGGGACCATTTTCCCTATAGGATGAACTCACAAAGCTGGTTCCCACTTTTTGGTACATCCTGATTTTTGCTGAAATCATACATTTTTTGGAAAATATAATTATTTAAGCTTTAAGAGGTCCCATTTGAAGTAATTAATTGAAGAGAGTTAGATCAAAGGCTCTTAGATCAAAATTTCTTGGATAGAACCTCTCTACTTCTAAATCATACTTGCAATGGAGTCTTCTTTGCATCTATCAAATGCTGATATAAAACCAATTTTACATTAGCTTTTGAGGGGTCAAACGAATTCATTTAGAAGTTTTGTTTTTTTGAGGATTTAGTCCTTATTATAAGCTTTCCAAATAGTATAATTTTTAATATATTTAAGTTTATTAATATATTTTTATTTTATTTTTTATGAATGTAGGTTTTTCACCGAACATGAACTTCTTTGTTCAATGCATTGGGAAAAATAGCAAACTAATTCAAAAAAATTCTGAAAAATATCTATGCCCTAGGTATTGATGTCTTCTTTCTAACAAAAAATATAAAACTTAATTTTGATATATATAGAGCAAGTTATGTGTTCAAACGTACACCTATATCTAAACTATAATTAGTCGGACTTCAAAACTTAATAATATAAAAAATATTCAACATATCACTATCAAACCAACTGCATGCCCTGGGTATTGATGTTACAAACCAAAATTTAAAAGAGATAAGTTTTTATCATTTATAGAAAAAAAATTATATGTTTTGGGATCCACATCACTCTTAAAAAATGTTGTTTCCTATAAAAAAACTACTTTTGAGGGAGATGGAAAAATCAATAAAATTTTATTCAAAAAAATTTGAAAAAAACATATTTAAAATCTACAAAAAGGATGTTACAAATCACTAGTTTACATCATCTTCAAATTCTTAACGATTTAAAAGTTATAGGTGTCGGAAAGTGAAGGTTTTTTGCAAAATGTTCATCTAAGTGTCAAAGTTGGTCAAAAAGTGGGAACCAGTATTGTGAGTTCACCCTATATTAACAATAGCACACTAGTTTGTGATTACCAAAGGAGGATGGAAGTGCTTTGAGGAATTCTTTCAACCCTACCATTTGTCCACTGCAGTGTCAAAATTTTATGACCCTGAGGATTTCTTTAATAGTATGTTCAGGAAGAGGGCAGTATGCAAAGGTAGACCTCACCAATTCCAATTCCTTGAAGACCTCATCAGAAATGAGTTTGATTTGGATGAGCAGGAGCTGAGGAAAGAGAAATGGGTGACCTACAAGAAGGCTCTAGATTTTGTGCATCAATTTGACACCAGCTATGACCCATTGTCCAGTTTTCAGCCCTTTGAGGAAAAGGCAAAATTCTTAATTCTTTGTTTTGAAGATGTAATGCAAACATTGAAAGAAAAGATGGAAGCAATGATTAAAAATAACCCTGAGAAGGAAAGACTAGTTTTATCTAGGTCTACATCTGTTAAAGCAATCCCTCCGGGTGATTATGTTTTACATAAGAAATCCAAGTACAGTGTGCTAGTGCCAACAACAGGGGAGCCTTCTACTTCAAGAGGGAAGAGGAAAATACAAGATGTCACTGATATTCAGGACTCCCCAAAGAAGCAAAGGGTGGGAAAGGAAGTGCAATCTACTGAGCCCTTGTACTCCCCATCTCAATCCCCTATTCATATAGGAGATGAACAGGCAGTTGTTGAGTAATTATTGCAGTTAGGGGGTCTTGGGGAGATAGCTTATACCTATGATGAAATAGAGGATGGAATGCCTCAAGAGCCAGAAGATGCTGAGATGAACATTACTACCAATGAGTTCAAAGGCCAAGAATTGGATCCTACCATTAAATAGGCCAGTGAGGAACTCTTAGCTGATAGCAATTTTGTCACCTCAAGAGCTTTCATGCAGTTTGTGTGGAAGAAGAATATTGATAAGTTTAATGCCAGATGTGAGAAGAGGAAGGGTGAGAAGCCCCACAAGGATGCAGCTATGGTGGAGGAGGAAATAAAGCAAGAAATGGTCACTGAGTTTAAGACCATCACTCCTAAGCAAGGAAGGGAAATGGTAGAAAAACTTGATGTACTCATCCTCCCTGAATGGGATGTAGCAGATGCCTTGGTTCTAGAGGCATTAAGGAAAGAGACTAAGCCTATGGAAGGAGTAACCTTCAGCAAGGATGATGCTGCCTTGGTCATGTGGTCTCTGAAGAGAGATGAAAATAAAAGGAAATAGTATGCCACAGAGTCCAGCTACCTTGGAGGCATGATAGTGAAGAGGGTACAAAGTACTGGAGTGGTGGAGGCTGCTAGCACAGTCTCAGAGACTGCTAAATTCAATGTTGCAGTGGCAGAGAAAGAAGCAAAGGAAAAGGCAAATCTCCAGGCTAAGCTAGAGACATTTTTAAAAGACTACAATGAGGCCAAAGGAGAGGTAATGAGCAAAGACAACATTATTGCTAAGTTGAAAAGCCAATTGGTAGGACAATACCATCAAGGTGAGTCTTCAACATTGGTGATTGCTTCTTTTCCTACACAACCTCCATCCACTAGCCCTGTCATTGAATTCCCACTTTCTCCTACACCTTCCAGTTCCCAATCAGTTGAGATCACTCTTGGGGAATTGGAGAAGCTAAAACAGGCTCAAAGCTTGTTTGCAAACAAATATGAAGAGAGAGTGAGGGCCACAATTTTGAGTTTTGCTGACACTGTAGGTTCATCACTGGTTTACAACAATATGAGCAAAGTTCTGGATATGTGGAATGAACCAGATGGAGACAAGGTTGTTCTAATGCCTATTTTGGACAAGTGGAAGCCTAGAGAGGAGGACTTAGAACTTATTTGTGTATCTTATGATGAGGCAGGGGCTGACCCCATTATAAAATCCACTTGTGACATGACAAAGGACCTGGCAAAGTTAGCAGAAGGAGTAGATAATGCAGAAAGGAAGAGCAACGTGTACAAGAAAGAGTACACTGAGCATGTGTTTGAATTATTTCCTAGAGGTTTTGCCAGTCCAGCTCAATTGAAGGACAAACAAGTATGGCTTAATGAATTAGAAGCCATCCTATCATTAAGAATAAAGGGAATCATTAGCATATATGATACCTCCCTATTTGTCAGAACAATTGAGGAGATATAAAAAATTAAATCACACTATGGTTTCCTAAATACAAAGGTCAATAAAATGAGGAACTCTTGGAAGAGATTAGCCAAGACAAAAGGGAAAGTTTTTAATCACTCATGGCCTACTGATGAAGAGTACCAAGAGTGGAGGAGAAAATATGCTATGCTGGATGCAGAGGTTCAAGAAGAAGCCGTTGAATGACAACCGCGGGAAAAGGGCCATTAGAAAGTTGAAAATATTTGATACTTCTTGTTCAAACAAGAAGTTTGTTGTAACAAACCTTTTGAAAATGTCCAAAGCTTGTATGCATCCATACTATTATAAATGGATACTAGGACTAATTAGAAATGATCGCAAGAATTTGTAAAGAAACTCTGCAGAAATATATCTGGGATTTTCTAGTTTTACAGAGAATATTCTGAGTTTTGTAATCCTTTTCAAAATTTAATATCAATATACAGACCATGAACTTTCGAGCTTAGAATTTGTGTTGTCTTCTAGTGTTCTTTCAATAATTTACTGGTTTCAATTTGGATAATCTAGGGTTATTCATTTGAAACATGGATTGTAATGCAGTCTTTAATGGATGTGTTTCTTAGCTTTTCTCTTTAGGAGGGAAATTAAATACGTAGGAAATATTTCTGTCAATAGGTTATTTGTTGGAGATTTTGAATTTGATGAACACTGTCTATTCCAATAAGGAGAAACTCTTATATATGTCAGGCATGTGTGGGGTTGATAAAAGTCGAGGTGATGAGATGTATGGAGATGTCTAATTGTGAAATTATTGTTTAACTTAGATGACTCTATGGCCTAGATGAGGCACTTCTATCAGTTGTAGCTATCTTTCTACATTTCTTGTAGATCAATATTGAACATGAGCATAAGCTTTATTTCATTATTTCAGTTTGTATTGAGGCGATAGGATTCACTAGTTTCGGACTGGTTTATTGTGGATCTGTTTTAAAAGTGTGAATTCATTCACAAGAGGTATACCCACATGAACTTTGGATAGGTTAAAAGTGTTGAAGGTTCTTAAAACCTTGTTATATGTTGCTCTAAGGTCCTTTTTCCTTGATCTCTCTATTTGCAGATAGAGTTATTAATTTCTTACAGGGGATAAAAAGGGGAATAAGAATTTGAGAACAACACACTGACTACATAAAATTCCAGACAACAATCCAGAGAAGTGTGAACTGCTAAGATAGCATCTTGTATGCCAAAATACAATTCCAGATTAAGCTTTGTTTGTTCCAGTTGAAACCCTAAAACCCTTTACTGGAATAACCCTTACAATAAATTCCTCATATACATAATCTAATATTGTCTATGATATTGTATTGTTTTGGTGGTTGATTTATATATCATGTGATGTAATTTTATAATTAGGTGTTAAGGGTCTGGATGACCTTGTAGTTAAGGTTGATGATTTGTATAAATGGGTGCAATATTCATATAATTTGGTGGTTATTGAGTCCGCGTTATTAGAGAGTGGTGTATGTGCGATCAAGTGAATTCATCTTTTGGTATAGTGTGTTGAGTAGAAATTGGTGAAGGGAAAACATATGAGCTTAACTGAAATTGACATCAGGCATTAGCAGATGCTATTTTTGCAATTCATCCTCTATAGATTGTATTATGAATATATTTGTAAGGTAGTGAGCCTTCCCTGAGGCTTGTAGCCTTCTGGGTCATTGCAATTTGAGCATTGAGCTCTAGGTAGTTTTTTTTAATGCATGTACATTCCCCATTATAATATTTACACATACTACTACAAAGTATCATCTCATTGTGGGTAGGTTCCTATCATGGGTTTTTCCTTAACCGAGTTTTCCATGTCAAAAATATTTTTGTTATCTTTATTTTTGTTGTAGTTGATCAAATATGAGATTGTGCTTAATTTGTTTAATCCGGTGAAAACTAATTCACTCCCCTCCCTCTCAATTTTTCTTCCCTGTTTTTGCCAACAAGCGGTATCAAAGCTAGATCCTTCGAAAGAAGCCTAACCGCTTAAGGATATCTAGGATGGCATCTTATGTGTTCAAGAAGGAGAGTCCTAGATTTGATGGAAATAGTTATACTGTATGGAAGGACCGGATGGAAGTTCATTTGAAGTGTCTTGGATAATATAATTGGAAGATTATAAAGAATGTCTACAATGTACCTTTGAATGGACCAGTTACTGCTAATGAAATCAAGGAAGCTGAACATAACATAAGGGCTAAGGAAGCATTGTTGAGTTCCTTGACAGATTGAGAGATGACTAATGTGATGAGACTTCATACTGCACATGAGATATGAAAATAGCTTGAGCTCTTGTATGAAGGAGACGCACAAGTTAAAGTTGCTAAGTTGCAGAGTTTGAAGGAAAAATATGAGACATTGAAGATGAGAGATGAGAATATAACATCCTTTATGGCTAAAGTAAATGAGTTTGTTATGAACATCAAATATTCCAGTGGAACTCTTGAGGAAGATGAGATTGTTGCTAAGGTGTTGAGATCCTTGCCTTCTATTTATAAAGATAAATTTGTTGCTATTGATGAGATCCAAAATGTGACTGCTATGACTAGAAATATGTTGGTTGGTAAGCTGGGTGCATTTGAGTTGAGAAAATTTGGTCAATCTCTTGGTAAATCTGAAATTGCATTTAAAGCCTCTGTATCCAAGAAGCAGCTATATGATCTGGGAGAGAGTTCATCTAGGGTTTCAAGATATGAAAGAGAAATGAGAGAGATGGAAGAGCAGGAGAAAGAGTTGGATGAGCTTGAAGCACTTATTGCTCAGAGATTGCCTAAGGGAGCTGGTAAGTATGATGTAAAGCTACCTTGGAAATGTTTCCCTTGTAATAAGATAGGGCATTTTGCTTCTAGGTGTTCCGAAAGAATGTCTAGGTATGATAAGAATGAAAGACATGATATATTTGATAATCATGATAGATATGAGAAGCATGATAAGAATGATAAGCCATACAAGAACTACCAGAAGTAAAAAATAGGAAGAGATGCTATTATGTTGTTGATGAAGGTGTGATAGATGAGGAATCAGACAATGGGAATTTAGGAGATGAATTTGTATTTATTGCTATCAAGGAAGATGATCTGGTACCAATGAAACCTACAAGTTGCATTGTTGAGGAGAAAGTTTTAGCTGCTAAGATTGAAGAGAAAGATGAATGGGTGATTGACAATGGTTGTTCACATTATATGACAGGTAATAAAAGTAAATTTGTGAATATGGAATGCTATAATGGTGGTATAGTGAGACTTGGAGATGATAAATCTTGTGTGATTTGTGGTAGAGGTTCTATATCTTTTGATGGTAAGAATAATATTGATGATGTCTTATATGTTGAAGGTTTAAAGCATAATCTTTTGAGTGTTGGATAGATGGTTGACAAGGGATATGATTTGCAATTCAAGAATGGTAAATGCAAGATTCTGAATGCCTCGAGTATAGAGATTGCAATAGGGACTAAAACTAAAGGTAATATCTTTCACTTGAATGTTGGTGAAAAAAGTTGTTTGATTGATCAAATAGATGAAAGTTGGTTGTAGCATAGGAGGATGTGTCATGTTAAATTTGACTGCATGATAAGGATAAGTTTTACTCAAGCTTTTAGAGATTTGCCTAAGATTGTGAAGCCCTCTAATCTGGTATGTAAAGAATGTCAGTTGGAAAAGAAAACAAGAAAATCATTTAAAAGTAAGTTGTATACATCTAATGGACCATTAGATCTTGTGCATACTAACTTGTGTGGTCCTACAAGAGTGAGAAGCATGTAGGGTGATAGGTGTTTCATGTTGTTGATTGATGACTACTCTAGAATGATGTGGGTGACTTTTCTAAGGGACA
Source organism: Cryptomeria japonica (assembly GCF_030272615.1). Classification (NCBI taxonomy): domain Eukaryota; kingdom Viridiplantae; phylum Streptophyta; class Pinopsida; order Cupressales; family Cupressaceae; genus Cryptomeria; species Cryptomeria japonica. Next base: position 379,009,150 of record NC_081412.1, read on the forward strand.
AATCAAAAGCATTGGAGAAATTCAAAATATTCAAAGAAAAGATGGAGACTAAGACAAGGTCAAAGCTGAAGTGTCTGAGATATAACAAAGGAGGAGAGTTCACATCTAGTGATTTTGATACATTTTGTGATAGAAATGGAATTAGAAGACAATTATCTGCTCCTAGAACCCCTTAGCAGAATGGAGTTGTTGAAAGGAAGAACATAAAATTCTTGGATTGTATTAGAATGATGTTGATTGAAGGAAATGTTGCACTAGTAGAAATATGGCCAATAAATCACCAGGTGACTAAAATTTTTAGTCATGATAGGGTATGTGCACAAAGATGGTGGTGAGAAAAGTGGACACCACCTAAAAAAAAAATGAAAAAATAAGTAGCGCGTATGCAGTACTAAAATTTGAAATCACTGCGTACGCGCTTAGGTCTATTGTTACCAAGCCTAAAGAAAGATACCAGTATGTGTTGTGTTTAGGAAAGTGAGTGCGTATTTACTACATTTAGGAATGTGAGTGTGTACGCGCTCATAACCCCTAAAAAACCGCATACGTGGTACCTGTCAAAAAAAGTTTTTTAAAAAAGGACTAGGTCTTATTTTCCCCGTGATCACGGTGTTTTTTCCTCCTTTTTCTGCACGAAACCGCGAATGGGCTGCCACATTTCTCCACCAAATGCTATGGATCAAGGTTAGTTTTTTTAAATTTTTGTCTTTCTTTCTCATTTATTCAATTTTTTTTACGTTTTGAGTTTAATTTTGTTTATTTTGATAAGGTTTTTATTTTTTGTTTCAAAAACCAGATTCCCATAATCCACAACAACAACAACAAAATGCACCTCTTGAAAACCACGAACAAAACCCACAAGATACACCTTAAGTTCCTCCTTTTGACCATACACCTGAAACACAGGAGCAATTGATTAATCAGTTAGGGCAAAACACGTCTAAAATAAATAGACCAATTAATAAATTGAAAACATCTAAGCTTGAGCATCATAAATCCCTTTCCACTAGCCTAGAAACATTAGCTAGTGGTGTCACACTCGTTTTCACACAAATTACAAAATGGGGAAACTTTAGGGATATGCGTCGTCAATACTATGCTGGTGGGTTATCATACAAGGGAGTGAAAAACAAAAATATTAGTAAACAACAAATATGTGCCCTTTTTGTTGATCCTAAAACTAATTAGTCGTTACCTCTTAATGCATAGAGGTTTCCCATACATTGGTGTACCACTATGCAGATGAAGAAATTTTTTTGGCAGAGGTGGTGGATGGTCTTTGATGATCCACCTTGTAATAATTATGAGGTGCCATTGTATTTTTTGAGAAAAGTATACTGTGAGTTTGTCCTCAATGTGCGGCCAAACTATTTTGACATGAGAGAGCTCCATGGTAGAGGGGGTGGCTCTACCTAAGATAGACCTAGAGTCTGTAGACGATTAGCCTCGGAGAGTTGCCGCCCCCTAACACCCAAACCCAAGGTACATCAGGTTGTCCCAGTAGAGCTGAAAGAGTCGATGGAGCTATAGACTCTTTAGGTGGCCACAACATTGAATGGTGCCATCATCCACCATGGGACATAGTTAGCAAACCCTCCTTGTACTGGATGATGAACCATTAGTTGCTCGAGGTGGCGACATAGAGCCCATTCAACATGTGTGTGTCAGTTGCTCAAGGATATGCTCAGGGACAGAAGACGCGGTCACTGCAGATTGATCCACATCTCATTTGTGCACAATTTGTAGGAGTAGATGTCAGACCCACACAACTGAGGATGTGGTGTTGACAGAGGAGTTGATGGACATGTTGTTTGGCCATCAATTGCAGACATAGGTGTGTTGATTTGAATTCATAGCATTTTATTTATCAGTCACTTTAAATTTGTAATTACATAATTGATTTTTCATTTATACATTGATTTAAATTGATACAAATAATATGCATTTCAGGATGCAGCAGTGGTATCCCATACTCCTCTCACAGTTACTACAACTGCAATTTCGATGCCTGAGATATAAATTTTGTAACATGTTAAAATATAATAATACACTTTGAATTCAAAAAAATTACAAGATATACTATCTTTAATACTTGGTCCAATTTTTGGTTTGTAGGTATTGACAGGGGACCAAATGTCCTAGATTGATGACATCACACTCTCAGCGATCTATTTGTCCTACAAGGCTATACAGTATCATATTTTGTACACCCTTTTTTATGTATCATTTTGATGGAATATGCAAGTCATTTCATTTTAGATTTTTAAAATTATGTTTAATATATTATCTATACTAATATCTCATAACAATTTTATTTTTTTAGGGTACCCCCTCCACGTCTAGGCCTCGTCCTAAGCAAAAGAATTCCTCGAAGATGCCAAAATATGAGAAGAAGGTAATTGAACACATTTTTAGTTGTACAATTGTTTGAAAATGTTGAAATTGTCTTAGTTGGGATTTGTAGATTGATTAGTGTCTTTTGTCTATTTTACATGTACAGTAGCCATTGAGCTATGTGGATTTGTTGAATGCACCTAGTCCGTCTATGGATTGAGAGAGGGCAGAGGTATGTATCTCTACTTTATTTTCTTGATTTCATGATTATGTGCACGTGTACATGTGAACTTGTGATAAATTATAATCTTATAATTTTTTCATATAGGAAATATCCATAATTGCTGCATCAATGGTGAGCCCTCCTCCATGCACTGGAGAAGCATCTCAGGATCCGGTACAATTTTGTTTGATATATTACATTAATTGTTTTTAACCTACAATACTTAGCATTATATTAATTGTAGTTAATCTTTGATCATTTTTTGTATAGGTAATAGTGATAGTTTTTCCATTGATGGTGAACCATCCTTAACCCATTAGAGAAGCATCTCAGGCACTGATACATCATTTTTCTCTATATTATAGCTTTTAAGTGTTTTTGATGTATTTATGTTAGTGCATTGTATTAATTGTAAATTTAATTTACAATAGCCCCCTTCGCGGTTCGGCCATAACGTGGATCCTTTTAAGTTTGTCTTCAAGAAAACTCCTAAGAGTGACAAGGAGAGGAGAGCGAAGACATTAGCTCTGAGACCAGCCAATGAGGTAATCTACATTTCAATTGCAAAGAAACTATAGTTAAATGCATAGTTATGTTGTTAATTGTGAACTATTTTCTACAAAATAATTCTAACTTGGCTTTAGAATTGTGGCTTTGCAGCCATCTACAGAGCCACATACTGCATCGAAGAGGCTCGATTTTGATGATCCACCACAAGTTTAGGATCATATAGTGTTAGTTGTGGTCATAGAATGACCAATACATGTAGATATATTCTACATTTTTATTGTATATCGATTTGGACATGGCATATGCCACATTTTTGTAATACTTGTATTGACTTGGCATACATGCCTTTATATATATATATATATATATGTTGATATTCAATCCAATAAATGTGTATTGAGTTAATTATTGTCTATTTGTTGTATTTTGTGGCTGCCCTTTTATAAAGTTAATTGATCATTTGCCTATGTAATCAACAATATGAATATAAACAACAAAAATCTATGATAGAAAACATTGCAATCATGGAATATGATTTGATAGAATTTCTAAAATGTTGAATTAACCCTACAAAACTCCTTGTATTCAGTTCATTATTGTGTATTCATTGTATTTGGTGGTTTCCCTTTTATAAATTTAAATGAATATTTGCCTATGTAATCAACAATATGAATATAAACACCAAAAATCAACAATATAAATTATATAAACAACAATATGTGTGTGGTGCAAGAGCACCCTCATGCTCACCATGGTCAAATTTTGGTTCTCATGTTTGGGGTCATTTGGATCAAATATGTAAAAGTTGCTCAATTGTTGTCAAAGTTGCTCAATTGTCATCAAAGTTGTCAAAGTTTGGCTTCATTTGGATAAAAGATGTAAAAGTTGCTTAGTTGTTGTCAAAGTTGTCAAAGTTGCAAGATAGACTAGAATTGATTCAGTTTGTCGTGTGCACAAACCAAAGTCATGAGCATGTTCGGGTGGGTAGGTTTATGCTAGGCATGCTCCTCTCATGAATCCCAAAGCGTCGGAACGTCGAGAGTCATACCCTACCGATGTGATCTCTCAAGTGCCCTGCATCCAAAAAATTCTCAAACTTTGAAGAACTATTTCTTCCAACCCAGGACACATATGATCGATTAGTTTGAACCTATGAGGTTACATGAGGCTTTTCTATAATGTCATATCTTGATTTCTAATGATTCAGAGCCATTTTCAATTGGTAGCATTTTTTCGCCTGCTACAAAAACAGTCAGTTGCATGCAATGCAAAGTTGCAAGATAGGCTAGAATTGATTCGGTTCGTCATGTACACAAAACAACATCACAAGCACATCCAAGTGGGAAGTTTTACACTAGGCATTCTCCTCTGGTGCATCCTAAAGCATCAGAACGTCGATAGTCATACCTTACTGACACGATCTCTCAAGTGCCCTGAGTCCAAAAAATTGTCAAACTTTGACAGACTGTTTCTTCCAATCTAGGGCACATATGATCGGTCTGTTTGAACCCATCGGGTCATGTGAGGCTCCTCTACAATGGACCATCTCATTTTTTGACAACTTGGAGCCATTTTCAATTGGTAGCATTTTTTTCGCCTGTTGCAAAAACTGTTAGTTGCATGCAATGCAAAGTTACAAGATAGGCTAGAATTGATTTGGTTCATCCTGTGCACAAATCGACGTCATGAGCACGTATGGGTGGGAATTTTTATGCTAGGCATGCTCCTCTCATGCATACAAAAGCACTAGAATGTTGAGAGTCATGCCCTATCAGTGCAATCTCTCAAGTGCCCTCAATCCAAAAAATTGTCAAACTTTGACAGACCATTTCTTTCAATCCAGGACACATATGATTGATCTATTTGAACCTGTGGGGTTGTGTGAGGCTCTTCTACAATAGCCTATCTCAGTTTATGATGACTAGAAGCCATTTTTAATTGGTAGTAGTTTTTTGCCTGCTACAAAAATCGTCAGTTGCATGCAATGCAAAGTTGCAAGATAGGCTAGAATTGATTTGGTTCATCATGTGCACCAACCGATGTCATGAGCACATTCAGGTGGGAAGGTTTATGCTAGGCATGCTCCTCTCATGCATCCCAAAGCGCTGGAACATCGAGAGTCATACCCTACCGGCGCAATCTCTGAAGTGCCCTGAGTCCAAAAAAATGTCAAACTTTGACGGACTGTTTCTTCCAATCCAGAATACATATGATCGATCCCTTTGAACCTATGGGGTTGCATGAGGCTCCTCTATAATGGCCTATATCATTTTTTGACGACTCAAAGCCATTTTCAATTGGTAGCATTTTTTTGCCTGCTACAAAAATTGTCAGTTGCATGCAATGCAAAGTTGCAAGATAGGGTAGAATTGATTCGGTTCATCCTACGCACAAACCAATGTCATGAGTACATCTGGGTGGGTAGGTTTACGCTAGGTATGCTCCTCTCGTGCATCCCAAAGCACAAGAACATTGAGAGTCATACCCTACCGATGTGATGTACAAGTTGCTTGACAACTTTTTTGACAATAATGACAATTTTTGCTCAAATTGTATCTAGACTTAATCTATGACTCCTATGACCTGATAATGACTCAAATAATTATCCATGATTATACAATAATCAAGAATGATCATGATTGACCTTATCACATCACATAAACTCAAAACATAGTCACAAAACATAGACACAAAAAATAGACACAAAAAATAGTCACAAAACATTGTCACATATTATTCCAAAATTTGCCTCTAAATATGGTCATATCAGCTCTTGGCTATTTGAATATACAAAAAAATGTCTTACAAATCATCTCATGGGCTTTATACAAAATTTGGCATTACAATATGTGTGATTCAGCTCATCATCATTTTAATATACAAAATTTGGCATCTAAATATGTACAAATCAGCTCATTTCTATTTAAATATACAATATTATGCCCCTAAACATGTACAAATCAGCTCATGGGCATTTATATATACAAAAAATGAATATAGAACAATTCGTTGATGATATATATAAAATTCTCAAAATCATTCTACTATGAACCGTAGAATCAATCAAGTGAGCCTTCAGGATCGGCTCTAACCCGTATTGTGTCAAGTATTGCCTCGTGGTCAGATTCATGAACTTTCCATAAAATCTTGTTATGAGGTCTACCACGATACTTCATCAAATGAATATTTGTCGCAACAACAAGGTTAGAGAAATGAAGAATATGTATGTGTGTTTCAAAGTCCTCGAACAACCAAACATCAGAATTCTTGATAGGGTATCTCCTAAGCCATGTTCTTGTCATGACAATAGACCCTATTGAGTACTCAATACCCTTTTAGTCAATGATTATGGTTTTCAATTTTCTCTTAGGCTCAACACAATGACACAAATAGTAATCCATTCCTTCTTCATTGTTCTCTTCTGCAACAACTACATACACATGACCTGCATTTTATAAGTGATAATTAATACCAAAAATAAAGTGTGATGTACAACAAAATGAACCAAAAAGAATACTTGCAAAAAAATTAACTCAAAAAATCACCTGAATCCACTAGGTCGGATACATGGTCAAAATCCACTGATATCTCCATCTGGCTCAATTGTAGTGCTTTGCGAATTTGATATGTACCAATGAGAACCAACGGTCTACAAGACCATGTTTCAACCCACTCTTGTAATTCACATTCTTCGTACAAACAATACATACATGAAGAGCAAAAACATACCATCTTTCTCGTATAAATTATTAATGAACTTGCATTTGAACTCATAAATGAGTGCATGCCACTCGATCCTGCAATTGTACAACAATATAGATAATTTTCAATGTTGGATTCAGTGATCAACCAAAAATATCTATGCACCATTAATGTACCTAGATTACCTGGACCCATTGTAGAGTTACACCATCACACAATTGTTTATGCATCTATCAACTCAGCACCACCTTCGTACTTCAATTCTTCGCTAGCTAGGCCTCTTTTTACACATGCTCCTGCACCATCGTGCTCTCCCTTACCATGTCTAGCCTCAGTGAAATTCCAAAAATATTGTACACCGCTTGTCATATGCATCCTTGTCAACCAATAAAACATCCTTACATTCTTGAATTGTGCGGTGCAATTATCTGACCATATTAAGTGTCAGTTGTATTGTATGTTTCTTTCCTTTAAATTATCATAGAAAAATTTAAAGCATCCTTGTACAAACTCTGATGAATGAGTACAATCATCAATTATATAGAAGTGATACTCTCTTACAAACTTTCTATCCTCCTTTGTGCTATCATCTGCATGCATGAATATTATGTGCACAAAAAAAGAAACTTGTACACATCTTGGTAATTGTTGCAAACTACCACATATAGCACAAGAACCTTCCAAACAAGGCATCTTATAATAAATGCAACCATCATGTCTATTACATAGCACACTTGAAATAAATTCTCTTACCAACTTAAGAGGTGCTTGTATATTGCATTCCTACAAAACATCGTTAGGGTGCAAAGTAGAACAAATATGACAAAAAATATCATTTAGTGCATGGAAAATTAAATATGCATCCTACAACAACACATGGTGCGTACATGATTAATCTTAATATAAAAATGTTTTTCCATTTCAAAAAATCTTTGAGAAATTATTATTTGAGGAAATGTTTCATGGAATCTTTCATAAAATTTTGTTCGAGTCATATCCAAATAGTGTTTGGCATGTGGCTCATGATTTGTAGACCCAATTTTCCTTCTAACAAAATCTCTTTGGTTAAGCGAAACTCTTGTGTTGTCATACCAAAAATTTCTCAATTAATGTTCTTAGTGCATCAACAACAACCATGTCTTTGCGTGGTAGTCTACTCGAGAATGCCCAAAGAGAATTATTTTTAGGTTCTTCTATTTTTTCTTTCCTCTATAATGCTTTACTTAATGTTGTTCTACTAACATTTAATGACTTACTTGTTTTTCTCATCAAACGATCCTTTTTTATTTTCTTGCTCATTATGGTTGATGTAATGACATGTCAAGTAACATTAGAATATTTAGTACATGATTTTGAACCAATAGCTTGATATACATCAAATAGATTTCTCACAATAGTTCTTTCGTTGTTACTTTCAGATGATCTTAGGCCTAGAATTTTCATTGTCTCTCTAAAATTCAAAATTTTAATCATTTGAACAATTAATTAAAATCTTGCAGTTTGATTTAAATTTTCAAAATAGTTTTTCCATATTCTTTTAACCACTCTCCTACAAGTTCGTTCATTCATTTTATCGGGCATTGGCTTCAATATATTCTCATCAATGTCAATAGATACTTTGGTTTCCTATGAATGATTCTAGGAGGTGTTAACATCAGTGCATTGTGTATATTCAATTCATCAAATAGAGCAGGTGTATGTTCATCATTTAATTGATTATTCAATGTGGTCTCTTCTTCAATTGCATTAGGTTCATAGGGTAAATCAAATGTCTCTTCTTAAATTGCATTAGGTGCATTATGTTCATTTGGTAAATGGAATTGAGATGTTGAGGATGACATACCTTCTTGTTCCATTGTTCTTATGTCACGTAATTTCTTCATACGCTGCCTTTGTCTTTCCTTTTCAGCCTCTCGTTGTTCCATCGTTCCTTGCTTGTTCTTTCCCATGGTTGATATCGATTGTCCTAAATAGAATCATATTACATATATATGTAAACAAAAGTCCATAAACAATCAAATAACCATAAATATGCATCTTATCATTATTTTTTTGAATCAAAATATTAAACAATCATAATAATATTGACAAAACTAATAAGAACAACAATTCAATCATTTGAAATCATGCAAAAACAAAAAATCCACTTACTTCTATGTATAAAACAATTATAGAAGTGCAGACACAGTTGTAGTGGGCCCTTCAATGACCTCAAAAACTTCTTTTGAGGCCGTTGAGGCTCTTGGGCAAATAAAAATATGTCTAAGTACCGCGTACACGGTATATTAATAACTGTGTATGCACTATTAGTCCCTAAAATGTTGTCAAGCCCAACAATATTTTTTTTTCACCCTGTACATAATTAGAACTCATAATTACTGTGTACATGCTCCTATGCCTTAAAAATGTTATGGCAGGGCAACGAACTAATAGGCTCAGTACCCTGTATGCACCATTTGTAGTAAAGAAAATGTGAAGGAAAATAGAGGGAGAGAGAGAGAGAGAGAGAGAGAGAGAGAGAGAGAGAGAGAGACGCACAATGAGTTTTGTACACTGAGTCAAATGCTAAGTCTATCAAGGAAAGCATAGCCTCTTGAGCTCAAATTGTGGACCTTGGAATTATTAGGTCTATTGTTCATCAAAATGGTGACCACTACATGGAAAACCTAATTGCAATACAATAATATAAAGGGAGATAAAGGGGGTAGGGAAAATAGCAAGAATGGGGAGGGAGAGAAGAAGAGAGAGAGGGATGGGGTATGGAGGAAGGGAGAAGGGGGAAAAGGGGGAGAGGGAGAGAGAGAGGTAGAGGGAGGGAGAGAGAGGGGGAGAGAGAGAGAGAGGGGGGGGAGAGGGAGAGAAAGAGATAAATAGAGGCACCTTGTACACTCTTGAGAGGGGGACAGAGGGAGACAATACACATACACACACATATGTGTGTATATATATACTTAATATATATATTATTATATACATATATCCATATATGTATTATATATTATATGTATATACACATACTATATATACAATATCATATTATACACAATCCCAAATTTTAAATAAAAGTAGTGTGTATGCGTTGTTTTAGCTTTATTACAGCATACACGTTGTTTATAGTAAAGATAGCGTGTACACGCTTCTTATACCATAGGTACCTCGTACGCGCTTTTTAATATTTAGGCTTGGAAATAGGCTTGGATAACAAAGCTATGGGTTGGAAGTTTGATTTCCCTCCTTTTTGATGTGTTTTATTTTATCAACTTGGTTTCTCGACTTTGTCATCATCAAGTTTACACTTCATCAAGTGGGTATTTCTAAAATTGCCACCATATTTTCACCCAACTTTTGAGCTTTCTAACCATATAATTTTTTAAAAGTTTGAACAACAATAACATATTATTATTGAATTTCTTTTACTAGTGTCTCCATAGTTCTCATAGACATACGTGTACCATTTTTTTAATAATTTTTGATCTACTTATACAAATTTTTAAAAAATTATATATTATTTTAGTGCACTTGGTTCTTTACAATTTAAAAAACAATTGTATTTTCTTTTTTTTTAGTGCAAGTTATGCTTTGTGCATGAACAAGTACCTAATTTTCAGGATGTGCTCGATTGGAAAAATCATAAAAAAAAAATACTCAACAAAAATTACAAAAAAATACACAACTTCTAGTGCTCACTCTTAACTATCTTTCTGCCAAAGTATTTGTCAAAATACTAAACCTAACTATGACATTTTTTATGCGCATCTCAGACACTCTGTTATGTTTTTCAAAAAAAATTAGGGTCTATTTTTCGTGCACGAAGGATTTGACCCCCTTAATCTTATCCAATTTTGAAAAAGTTTAGTAGTGTGGAAACTAGATTCAGATTACTACAATATTTTTTGTTTGATTATCTTCATATCTTGAGTAAATGACTTTCAAATTTTGCCTCCAAGTTCAAGTTCACCTGATTTTTGAAAAAAAAGTGTCCACTTATACCCCCCCTTTTTAACACCATCTTTGTACACTTACCCATGCTTCCTCAGATTCCTTCTAGTGAAGAATGTCTGACCATGCATGAGGATTCCTAGAAATTCAAAATTGGGAGGAGTGATGGAATCTAGTGTAACATGATATTTCTATATTCTATATATTAATATAATGATATCATGGTATGGCAAAGAATAAAATAGCAAGAATATGCTATTGATCAGATTGCTTTGACCAAAGCATCTTTTTGGGTTTACTATCAACAAGTAAGTTTAAAGTAGAAACCTACCCTTCTTTATTGCTCCATTTACAACATCCATCTAACATCAAATAAAATTCAAGCATACAAGGCTTACAAATGCATACAAGCTTATAAAAGTATGAATCCATGCAATATCTGTTAGGATTCCCAAATATACTGAGGGGGGGGGGGGCGGGGGGGGGGAGGTGAATCAGTATCTTGCCGGTTAATGGATTTTCTTAACTTATTAAATGAATTGCATCTCAAAACAGTATACCGGTAAACAATAATTAATGTAGTAAATAAGAACAACAACCACAACATATAAAACACACCATAACACAATATTTTTAACGAAGAAACCCGGTGTGGGAAAAACCTCGGTAGGATTTGTGACCCACAATATTCGCTTACTAGCCAATAAGTGAATATTACTGCTACAATAGGGGCCTGCACATGAAAGAAGGCCAACTGCCTAAAGCTCGCTGCTTAAATACAAAAGCAAAATCTCACTGACTTACAAAAGTGGATTATATAAATCCAATGTCATGTACTGCTTCAGATCAACCTATGCTATGCCAGGTTCACTACCGGTTTAAGTTCATGCAACAATCATAAACCTTATTCCACAAGCTGCCTTAACATTCACACATATTATCTATCTCGCATATTCCCTAAATGTTCTCTAAGATCTCATACTTATATATGAGCCTTATTACAATTCGGCTTGTCGACTTTCAAAAAGATTTTAAAATTAAATACAATATACAATATACAAAATCTTGTCGGTCAGGGTGGGTGAACATCTTTTCACTATCGGTGAACTGTATGCCGATGTAGAGCCTGTTGGTGCCATAGGATTGTAAGGTTGCCATCAATGACAATACCTTCAATCACCTACAATTTCTCATTGGAGTGTGCATTTGCCAACAATATCTACCTAATAATTTATCAAAGATTTGAATATCAATTCAATCATAATTATCCAAAATAAAGATAAACATAACCACAATATCATCTCAAATGCAAATAATATATGGTAGCTACATGAGAATTCACTAATGGACATTATCATATTTTGAAATGCATTCAATAAATTTAAGAAACGTTAAGATAAAAGCATAGATTAATTATTACCAATAATAAGTCAACATGAGATTTTATTCGATAGCCAACACCTTACCCATAGGTATGAGGGTATAAAATTAAAAAAATAATCTCTATCCTACAAATTGATAATCAACAAGAGAAAACCCACAATAATGGGTTACAAAACTGTAACAAATTCTTTTTCTAGGTATCCCAAAACATTTTGACAAACACCTAGCCATCTATAAGGAGTCATTTTATTTATTTGTTTGTTTTTCTTTTCAATGGCCTCCCTGGCACTCAATTCTATACGTAACATGCCAACAACTAGAATTGTTACTCTAGCAGGGTCCTTCATTTCTAATCGGGGGTGAGGATGGGCGCATGGGAGCTAACATTCTTTGCCCTCTTTCCATCTCCCGTGGTCCCTCAATCGCTCCGGTCCAGCTCCTTTCTCGTTCATTGGACCCCACAATAACCATGGCCATAGAATTGATCGGGCCATCCGGCATATAGAACGGCATATATGAGTGCTTTCGTATGGGATGGTTCAATAGAAGGAATGGCATTTAGAGTAAATGAAATGTTGTGATCTTAAGAATATAACTAACCTACAACGGCTTATAATTAATTAGAAATAATATTGTTAAGAACTCATGACTCTCAAAGCGTGATATGAAAAATGAATGTGAGAAATTAACATGACGTGCTTCACAGGTTTACGTTGCCTAAGAACGTAACTTCTAACACGTGTCAAACTAAAAATACTAAAAAATTGATAACAAAGCTACCTTTCAAAATAATTGACAATATACATACGCTAAGCGACACACACTAATCTTTTTGGTTGGAGTATTTTTATGTAGGCCCGACTTAACGAGCACACTCGAAGCGTTGACTGCAATGCTTAGGTGGGTCGTATGGGGTCCATTCTGTCCGTTCTCTTCACCGGCGCCCGTTTCCGTTTTCTGCAGCAGCTAACTGTTGCAATCAATAGTTAACTGCCAAATTCCTGCCTATAATCCAAACCAAATTCAAAATAGCTCCCGTGCTGCGTAAGTTTGGTGGGTGCTAGTAAGGAGTTCGATGACATAAGAGAGAGAAAGCCTGTCATCGCAGCCAAGGAAGCCATGTGAATGCCTCAAAGAAATGTGGTCTTATGGAATGCCATGATTCCTAAATAATACGCAAACTGGAGTTTTGAAAAGGCTTCAAGAACTTGCAAGCGAATGCAATCGGCAGATGTAAAACTGGAATCTGCAACCTTTGCCACTACTCTCCCTGCCTATGCCAAAATGGGAGCTTCAGAACAGGGTATGGAATCCGTCAAATGATAAAGGACAGAGGAATTCTGTGAGATGTTGTAGTTGTAACTGACCTGGTAGATATGTAGCAAAATGTGGATGCATAAACATGGAGCAGTAACTGTTTAACAAAACACCTAAAAAAAAATGTGATCTCATGGAATGCACAAGATTGATTTGCGACAAAATGCCTACAAAATTGTTAGCCTCATTGAATGTGCCATGATTGTGATTCCAGGATATGCAGAATTATAGACAAGTCATGTGAATTTTTGAACAGAATGCCTCAAAGAAACGTGTTCTCATGGGTTCACAAAATCATTTTTAAAAAAGGCTTTAGGAACTTTCAAGCAAATGTATAGATGGACTCTGCAACCTTTTCTAGCATCCTCCTAGCCCGTGCCAAAATGGGATCCATTAAAGCATTAAGGATAGAGCAATTTTGTCCAATGTAGTTGGAATTACTCTCCTACAAAATGTATGCACTGCAAAATGTGGAAGCATAACAAGGGGCAGGAATTATTTTGAGACCACATTTATTACTAATTTACAAAAAATTCGACATCCCTATTCTATTATGCATTTTTCTAAACTTTTAGCCTTCTTTTTGTTTGTTATTATCTATAATAGATGTATGGTTGCAAACATCCTTATATTAAAAAATGAAAATTGTTCTTTCAATAAGAAACTTGGGTTTTTTCAATAGCTTCTATTATTTTCTATCAATCTTTTAAATGTCTTTAAATAATTTTTTCATTCATAAATTCAGCTGCTAGTAAATCATTTTTCAATAGTGTCATTTAGATTAAGAATTTAATTTGAGACATATTAAGAAATTGAGCTAGAAAGAAAACTAATTTATTATTTAATTGGTAAAGGTTTTTTATGTTTTTGTATTAACTTAAATAAAACCATTTATTGATTGAATCCTAAGATAATTGAAAAGGGCTTTCCTACATTTAAATTATGTAGGCTATCAATATTCTATTTATATTTGTAGTGAACTTGACGTGAATCCTAACCTTCATTATTTATTCCTCTATTCGTCCTTAAAAGATATTTTCTCTCTAAACCCCAAACTCTCACTCTAATGTTTGGAAGTTAATTATTCTACATTGATTTTAAAATTTTGTTGTCATTCAACTAAGCTCTATGTTTTAGTAAACATAAACATAGTCACAATATATAGACTATATAACAATTAGGTTACAGTCCATTTGCTACACTGTTGTCTTTGTCTTTATTTTCATTGAAAAAACTCTAAATTTTTTTACTCAAATTCCCTATAGCATATGAGGATGAATCATTTTTCAGTTTTTTGATACAAATTATTATCTTTCCTTCTTTGATTATTCCTTCCTTATACATTATCTCTTATAGGAACCCTTATCTTAACCATCCATGTATTTTCCTTCCTCTTCCTTTTTTCATTAGCTTTGTTCCTCTAAAGACATCCAACCAACATGTCAAGTCGACATGTCTCACAATGATGACCGCTTTGATAATGAATCCCTATTAGATGGTGCTAAGTTTGTCACTCACCAAAATTGACTACCATTTGCCTCTCCTCCAAAGTATCACACTTGATGATGTCACCTACTCCTTAATAAATATCACCATCACCCATCTTGAGGGGCTAGAGATATTACAAGGTATAAGACATATGATCTATAATCATGTCCCTTTATAGTCTAGCTCTCCTACCTTAAACCCACTCTTAATTTAGCCAACTTATTTTCTTTTTCCTACCACTTAATATTCCTTCACCTAAATTTGCATGCCTACACCTTCTTATCCAGCCCATGTGTCCCTACCATTTATGTGTCTCTCTTCATTCTTCCTTTTAACTATGATCATGTTCCTTTAGGCAAATACTTTACCTCCTACCACTATGTGCGACCTTTTCAACTCTTACCCTTCACTTATATTGTTTGGTCCTCTTTTGCCACTAATTTCAGTCCCCCTCCTATTTTACCATGAACCTCACAACCCTTGCCACACTCTTAGGTCAAAACATTATTTTTTTTGCATCTCCTACCCTAAATGTCCCAGCCTATGTCCTTAACTCTATTGTTTAACACCTACTTCATGAAATATCGATGATGCAATACTAGTTATCTATTCTCCCATTGGCTTATACCCCTAGGAGATGGAACTTTAAACCTCCTTCACAACATAATATGTTTGGATATAATAAATCAGCCACGAGTATCATAGTTCATCACATTAAACACTGACATATGTGTATGATTGGATAAGAGATCTTAAGATATATGTTCTATCCTTTATAGATCAATATGAATTGACTATTACTTTGATGATGTATTTATAGCTAATCCTTTATCTATTCATTAAGAAGAAAGCATAAAATGGTTCTATTATTTATCTACCTATTATATGGGTTCCTTCATTTATCTCTCTCATCTTTTCATGGAACACATTCAACTCAACATAGGATTGTAAGTCAATTTCACCAATTTTATGCATTGTAATCAAGGTGCAAATGAGAAGGTGATGGATTTAATATTTTATTATCAATGCATTATTTCATAGATCTCCTATCTTCTTCTCAATTCTAATATCAAGAGGGTATTTATTATGATATTTTCCCAAATCTTCGCAATAAAAAATTCTTGCATATAAATATCTCTCTTTTATAATGCTTTTTACCACTTTGTATGATTATACATAGGTGATCTATAGATCATTTTAAGGCCATCTCATCTTTGACCTCTAATACCTCTATTTATTTAGCCCCATTCTCTTCTCAACAAAACCAATAATTTTACAAAGGAAACCAATAACTTATAACTTTCTCCCTAAACCAACTCTAATCAAGCAATTAAGTAAAGTATTTGAATTGCCTTACTCCTTGTTATATAAAATTACTCTCTCCCCTTTTTTAGAAGGTAACACTAACTGGATGAAGCTAGATAAACTCCCTATTCCATCTTTCACGAATTTATTTCCAATAACCATATCCACCTTCATGATACTCAACCCTTGAACTCTAACCTCTTCTTATTGTACCAAAATTTCTAATTCTTTCAATCTATAGACCTATTTCACTATGAAACTACCTTGCTATCATCCTCTCCTTTTAGTTTTTCTTAATTATCTCTTTGAATTTCCTTCTCACCAAATCATTTTCACCTTTACCTAAATATTTTTCTTCACTTTCATAAGATTATACTAGGATATGCTTCTATTAATCCAATCCCAATAAATTATTGAAATTCATTTTTATCTTTTTTCTTAAATTTCTACGGCCTTTTTCTTGAGTTTTTTTTTTTTTTTCCTTTTTATTATTTTTTCCAATTTTTCTTTTCTCATTGAGGATTCTCCTATTCTATATTTGATTTCTTAGATTGTCTAACATTTTCTCCTTTAATTTAGCTATTCATTACTACTTTAGCCTCATGTGTTACATTTAGGCTGGACAATTATTCACTTTTTAGTCATGGTGCCAACACTTCTTATAGGGCGACTAAATTTGGGACAACTAGAAATATCATGTCATTTATCACCACAAAAATAACAGGTGGAGTTTTCTCCTATTTTTATTTTGCACTCATTAGTAGAATGTCCTAGTTTATCATAGTTATATAATTTTGTCCTTTTGGTCCTTCCTCTTTCTTTGACACCTCTATTATTAATGTGGTAGCTTCCCCTATGATCTCCTTATCTATAGTTATCATGGTAACTCATATAGGGTCCTACATCTTGAATTTGTGGTACTACATAGTGCATATTTCTAAATGGTCTTATACTTGCTCTCAATTGAAGCTCCCACTATCCATGTGCCAAATAAACATTCACTGTTCTCATAGCTTGATGATATTCTCTATACATAGTCTTATCCAAAATCCTTCTCTAGTCAATCCATGAACCATTGGTGCATAGTTATCTTCTTCATGAAGAAAAAATGAACACCTTTTTTTGTCATGTTTGTCCCACTTTATATTTTATAATTTATACATACTATATTTCTAGGGGAACTTAACCTTGTTAGTGTGGTATCTCTCTTGCTACCTTAGATGATCAAATATTTATTCCTTAGATATTTTTTCATATTGTAACTTTTAAACCAATTTTTACTTCTTCTAAGTTGGGTAGAGGTATCGCCTTTTTCACCTTTCATTAGGAATTCTTATTCCAACATTATGTTTCAAATCCAATTTGAAATGACCATTTTCATATTGTAACTTTTAAACCAATTTTTACTTCTTCTAAGTTGGGTAGAGGTATCATCTTTTTCACCTTTCATTAGGAATTCTTATTCCAACATTATGTTTCAAATCCAATTTGAAATGACCATTTTCATCTTTTCTCACTAAATCATTCTCCCATATCTTTGACTAAGATTATATTATGATGATCAATTCTAATAAATCCCTATTTGAAGCATAAATTACTTCTATTATAATATGAGGGGTTAAACTTAAGATAAACCACTCAATTTTATTGAACTTTTATGTCAAGGTTTCTTCTAGTTTTCTAACCACACTATTAAATTATTGTTCAGAATATTTGTTTGATTCCTCAAATTTTCTTCATCTTCATTGTTTTCTTAATTATTTTTGTTCACACATTAGGTGAATGGAATTTTTTCAAAAATAAGACTCTCAATTTTTTTTATGTTATATCATGCTTTGGACATTCTTTAATGCACCATATTAGTGCCTCATTATTGAGGGTCTTCACAAAATCATATCATTGATTCTAATCATCATTAATGCCAACCGTACTTTAATGACTACCTAATGGAAAGAGATGTTTTCTAGCATCCTTTGAGTATCTATTATCTCCAAAGTTTCCTTGGAAAAATATAAGTTTTTGGTGACTTTTAAGTTTATTTTATTGCTAGATATTATCTCCTCTTCACCGATTAATAAATTCATTTCGTCCCTTATTTACTTCCTCTTCTTCCTCATGGAAACCCCACCTACAGTATCCCTACAAATAAGGTCAAACTTCTCTAATTTCATTGTTGTCTTATTTTCTTTCAATTTCCATAAATCATTCTAGTTAGATTTTTCGCTATAAATTTGATTTACATTATAAACCACTCTATTTAGTTAATATTCATGATTTCCATGTCCATTGAGGATATATAGATATCTCAATACTATGGTTTTTATACATTGCATCTCTCTAGATGCTTCTAACACTTTTTTGAACATTTTTCATTATCTTTCCTCTCAGTCCTAGGATTGTTTAGCCTTATCTCTTGTACTAAAGTACAACATCTTTGCTTTTCCTTGTACATATCTTTTAGTCACTTTTGTGACATCTGGTTCTTTTGGAACTCTCATGGCTTGAAACCGATCAATGTCCTAGTCTTAGGGTAATCTACTGATCAATTTACATGTCCTAAGCAGTATCAACCAAGTCATCTTTCTGTCAGTAGTACGAGGTCATCCAATCTGAGTCAGTCATCATGTCTCCTAACTACTGAAGAGTTTTATCACTGAGTACACAAGCAAAACAAGACTACTGAAAACAATCACTAAACTGTTTGAGATATGTATGAAATTTTCTTTGTGTGTTGTCTTTTACATTGGTTTTCACTTATTATCCCCCTAAGTAACTCGAGGAAGTCTATCTTGACTAAGAAGAGCAAGGATTGGGGGCATAATATTTTTCATTTTTTTTTTCGCTTGTAGGAAAGATTCTGATGATCTAGAAACATATAATCAGCTGGGTGTATGTGATAAGTGCCTTCACATCAAGGTGAAATCGCCACACATACCTCGACTCCGCTTATTTGTATGCTACAGGGGGGTTGGAGTCATTTCTTTGTTTGTTTGAGGGAATTTCTTTAATGTGCAATTCGGATGCATGCATAATTTGTAAAAGGATATGAATGAAAAAAGGGTCATTGTGGACAAGATAATTAATATTCCATATGAAAAGAATGAACTCTATTTCACCTACTCTGTTTGTAAAACGCTCAGTGATAAAAATTAATCATTCCAAATCCAATGACTAGGTTTAGGTCGCATTCGTTCTAAATTTTATGCATTTTGAGTGATTTCAACATGATAACAATGATCTCTTTGTCTTTTGAATGAGAGTTTGAAGCATCGTCATTTCTTAGCTAAGTGGTATCTTATTCATCATCATTTCTCCGATCGAGTACTTGTGTATTGAGATGTTAATTGCATGCATAAGCATCTTATATAGATCCATACATTTCATTTATACTTATTTGCATTCATATTATTTCATGAAAAATAAACATTTGCATTACTAGTTACTCATTTTCATCGTTTATTTGCATATGAAAAAAAAAAACATCCATACACATCTCCATTGCATACATCCATATTGAAAAGATATGCATACATATAGAATAAAGCGTATAGAAAGACATCTCATAATCAATCAACACAAGTACGATGAAATCAAATCAAGAGCTCATATATCTCATCATAATCTCAGTGTCCAAGAGTACAAATGATATCAACTGTCAAATACAATGTCTCATCGGAGCAAGAATCGTATAAAATTGACAATGATACATAGAACCCCTTATATAGCCCAAAGGTCCCTAATTTTCAAACTTTCTCTGATGGACGTAAAACTTATATCCTAAGCTAAATCGATTGTCCTAAGTCCATTTTCGGGATCGAAATCAAAATCTGACGTCACTTCTCTAGTCGAAATTTCACGACATTGACCACTTAGCACTTTCATCCTCAAGTCAATTTTTGAATCATTTTGTGCTCAATTCAATTCTAAATCTCAATTTTATTCTCAAATCAACTCTGATTTTAATTCTTCAACATCCATCTTCATGCTCAAATAATTATCATCGCTAAAAATTGCCTAAAATCATTGTATCCTCGCTATCTTTTGATTTCACTCCCGAGGGGGCATACTCATGAACTCATCATCTTTTCAAGATTATCATCATCAAAAGTCAAGAAATTTTTCAAATCTTCATCTAAAGTCGAGCAAAAATCTTTTCAACCAAAGAAAATTAACTAAACCTTGTTACTAGGAGCATCTTAACTAAATCACGTCGTATCAAGTTGAGATTCTTCGATGTCAAATAGAGCAATCTCTAGGGGCATATCAATCTTTGTCCTTATCTGAATCAATCTTCAAATCGATGTTCAGTTTTAATCACATCAAATCAAGATGGACATTTTCTCTCGCTAATCGGTTCTTGTTCAATCAAGATCGGAATCGATTTTATCTCACTTCACTCAATTAGTTCTTGTTCAATCAAGTTCAGAATCGGTTGCATCTCTTGCTCAATCTAGTTCAATCAAGTTCTAGATCAATGCTCATTTCTTGATCAATCATGTTCAAGAACGATATCTCACTCTTCATCAGTCCTAGTTCAATCAAATTCAGGATCGATATCGCTTTTAATCAATCTATTCAGTTTCATCGCTTCAAATCAAGCTAAACACCTCGCTCTTCATCTGGTTTTTGATCCATCAAGTTCAAAACTGATATCTATTTGACATCAACTATTCTTTGAACCAACACACTGCCCACACATTAATTCAAAGAGGGGCAAATGTAATACCCTAAAAATAGTCACCTAAACCATGGGCCCCTAATCTCGACAACATCACCAGGGTCCTAACCAAAGACAATTAAATCAACCTTGAGCACCTAATTAATTAATTCTTCAATCATTAATGTCACATGGCAAATTAATCACTCAATATTAATTAAATATTTATTTAATTAATTCAATCATTTTGATCAATTATCCTATTTATTTAATTAAATATCTTAGCATATTTAATTAATTAATAAAAATTGCAATAAATCTTCAGATAAGGAAACAAATCAAGAAAGAGGAATTGGAAATTATGAGCACAAATCTTCAAAAAAGGAAACAAATAAAAAAGGAATTAATTGAAAAAAAAATTAAAAATTGAGAAAAGAAATCAAATGGAGATAATCTTGAAATTCAAATTAAAAATTAAAAAAATCTCAAGAAAAACAATTAAAGCAATTAAATCTCAAAATTGAATGAAATAGAGAATAGATTAGTTTTTTTTGATTTTATTTTATTTAAATTTATTTTCCTTTAAAACTGAGAAAAGCAGTCAATCACATCAATTTACTTGGATTGTGCTTCCTCTTGGAAAATCTTGAGCTCATCATCATTTTCTCTCAGCCGTTGGTTTCTTTCTAATTTTTCTATAAATTCAAGCTCTCATCTCCTAATTAAGGACCGTGGAGAATATATTGTTATTATGTTGTTTTTGCTCTAGGTTCATTGATATTTGTGCATTCAGATATTTACATATTAGTTTTTGCATCCTTATTAAATCATTTAGCTTAATATTTATTCATATCTTAATCATGTTAGCCTAATATTATAAGTACACTAAAAGGGAATTATAAGTACACTAGAGTCCTTATACTAAGAATGATATGCATGGTAAAGGCTCAAAAGGATAAACATTGATGGAGAGGTTCCCCAATTTTATCTAAAATTAGAGATGGTATTGTAAGGCATAAACATTCTATGATAATTAAACAAACATAAGAACCCATTTATTTAAGGTTTATCATAACTAAAGCTTTTCAAAATTACTTCATACAAGAAATTAATCCTTATGATTTAATAAGGCCTTGGAGTGATCCATGAAAAAATGCGTGTGCAAGTGAGTTCATTTCCTCTTCATGAAATCAACCGAACTAATCATTGTAGGTAGGAATTGCAACAACATTGGAGATAAATCTCATTGTAGTGTGGCAATCAACACATACTCAAAGGCTCTCAACAACTATAATAGTTATTTTAGAGGGGCGTGTTTGGAAAACCAAAAGCAATTGTTAACTTTTCACTATGATGGCAGACAAATAATGGTTTTTTCTCTTTTTCACACAACTAAGTAAATACCTTGCATCTAAAAAAGACCTTGTTGCTTTCATCTCCCAAACCGATTTCTCCAACTTTACATAGATCTACTATGTTTATGGATGTAACCTATCTCCTACACAAGAATGTACCATTTTATGACCTTCAAACTAACTACATTTGGAGATTTTTTTTATTTCTTATCTTCCATCAATCTTCTCACCATTTGATCATCATATGCCCACTTCAACATAGATGTTTGGAAGAAGAACATAAGTCACATCTCATATGTGATTTGCAAGCAGCATGAAAACATATCCCAACTAGCATCTTAATGATAAAAGTTTAAGGTGTTCTCCAAATAGACATGAGCAAGTAGGTCAGCCATTTACACATAATAATCGAATATAATGCAAAAAGGGTTACCTGTGTGATTTTGAAGTATGTACAACCCACATACACTTAACTTGTATGGCTGCATGCACATATAACACAATCAAAGATGAGAACATTCTTGAAAAATTCATTTGTGCATATCCCACAAACATTACATTACATGAGACCACATTTTTGTGCCATGTTTATACTTCCACATTTTTCATACGTGTCTATCAGTGCTGCGTTTCCAACGATTATATCTGAGAAAACCCTCCCTTCCATGGAGCTTTGGTGGGATGTCTATACCCTGTTCATAAGCTACCGTATTGGCATAGGTGGGTGAGTATGCTGTCACAAATCCATTTTGTGCATATCCTGCAATCATGGCACATTCCATGAGACCACGTTGTTTGGAGGTATTTTGTCACAAATCCATTTTGTCTGTATCCTGCAATCATAGCATTCCATGAGATCAAATTTTTTGGAGGCATTTTGTCAAACAATTACCGCCCCCTGTCATGCTTCCACATTTTGCATATATGTCTGTAGACACCTAAAAATGGTCAATGCTTGCGGAATCGTACTTTAACATTTGTGTATTGCCTTATTTTAGGGTTTTTGCGTTGCATTAACATTTCTCCTATGTCACGCACTTGGTCTTTATCATTTGCGAGCATCGAGTCATTCTTCTGCATTCTTCATCTGTCTTGCTTTCGAATTTGGTCTTGTCGATAACAATATTTGTCATGATTTTGGTCAATCTTATCCAATCGCATCTATGGGCATATTCATTTGTCATCATTTTGGACATCGTCAATCCTAATTAGGGTTTTGTCCTCTTTTCAATCTTGTCATCATGCGATCAATTTGTCATCAATTCTTGTCCTTTGATCAATTTGTCATCAATCTTGTCATCTTGTGATCTATTTTGTCATCAATCTATTTTGTCATTGATCCTTGTCTTCTTGTCAATTTTGTCATTTTGAGATCGATTTGTCATCAACCATCATCTTTCTCAATTTGGGTCAATCAGTCATTGTTCCTCGTTAATTGGCGCATTTATCAATCAAATCGTTTGTCAGCATTGGTCATTTATCAAGTCAGAATCATGATTGAATCGACGTCAATTATCCTTTGTCAAGACCTAATGGTCATCCTTGCATTTCTAATTCATCTTTTAGGGTTTCATGATTTTATTCATTCAACCCTGTTTGTCATTTCTCCCTCTAGGTTAAATAATTTATTTATTTATCCTAGGTCTTCGTGTCATAATTAAATGTTTAATTTAATTGGCTAACTAATTATTCCTCTTTTTGTGAATTAATTAATAAATGACAAATTATTAATTGATTTACCTAATTTCTCTTAAATTTCTATTTCATCAATTTCTAAATTCCCTCTTTGTGAATTAATTAATAAATGAAAAATTATTAATTAAATTCATTAAATTCCTAATTTCCTCATTTTTCTAATTTCCTAATTCCTATTTTCCAATTTTCTAATTTTCCTAATTTCTAATTCAATTTCCTCCTATTTTTCTCCTAATTTCATGGGAATGACATTTCAATTTGTCATAATTTGTCATAATTGACAATCAATCATTTGACATAGAAATTTGTCATAATCTTGTCATGAATTATCAATCAATCAATCTTGCATAGAAAGTGCAAATTTGTCATAATTTGTCATAATTGACATAATTGATTTGCAATTTCCATTTGAATCTCTTCATGCTAATTTGATCTTTTCTCCAATTTGTCTATAAATTGGATGAATTTCTTCAATCCGAATCTAATCACATTATCGAACGAATCGATTTCCGAATCAATCACGCTTCGAGTATTCTTGAGCAATCATCTTGTCTACTTGCTTTCATATCATTATCATGCACTAGTAGGTGAGATCCACAACAAAGTTATTTGAAGAAGAAAGAAGGACAATGGAGCCACATGAAGGAGACATTCAAATTTGCATTTGGTTTGCTTAGTTTTAATCTTGAATGTTTTGCTTTCATGTCTCTATTGGATGTAATTAGGATTGATCATTGCATTTGTGCTTTCGTGATTGAGCTATGATGACTAATATTGATATTTGCTTTGATGATTTCCAATTTCCTAGCTACATTAATTGGTGAACCCGACGTGAACTAACCACCTAATCATGATTTTGAGTGCTTTTGAGTTGATTTGCAAGTCAAAAACCCAAGAAACAGGGTAGTGCAGTGTTTTCTGGGAACTTTTGCGCCTGTGTCAAGCATTTTGCGCCTGTGTCAGACATTCTGCGCCTATGTCAAGGACATTCTGCGCCTATGTCAGACATTCTATTTTGCACCTGTGTCAGACATTCTGTGCCTGTGTAGGGCTAGAAACAGAGGTAAAAGATAGTGTTTTTCACTTGCAAGTTGTTTTCTTTTGCATTCTGTTTCTGCTTTTTTTGGTTTTGTTGGTACTGATTCTCTGTGCAGAACCTTGGCATACGCATGACAAAGACAACAAATGAAACTACTAACATGTTTTATGCAGGTTCGATAGTCAAAGACTAAACATATCAAACTTCTGACTTGGGTTTTGCAGGTTGCCTTGGACTACAACTAAACTTTGTGTTTTTAATTAATGTTTAGGCACCTAGTATGATTTCTAAATAGGATGGAATGAATATATGTTTGCTTTGATTGTTGAGTTTGACATTGGAGTAGGAGAGTATGCTCTCATCCTTCTTAGGGTGATCAGAAATCCAGATCTTCAATACCATGCTCATGTTTTTGATTGTGTGTCACCTTTAGAGGGCCTGCCTTCCCAACCATTTTCTTTTGCAAGCAAGTGATAATCGTGAGAAGGGAATGACCCAAAGTGAGTATGGCTAGAATACCTTGGCATTTTAACTCACTATAAAAAAAACCCTGATGAGCGAAAGCTTTGAAGGAAGGGTTACGTGGGAATTGCAGTTACTTGGGAAGTGACGACCCTTGAACTCTTTCTCATATCAACATCTAAGTAGGACCTCATGGTCTAAATCGTGCTTGCGCGACTAAATTTGTTTGGTATCTTGATGGGCTTAATGTCTCAATCACACTTGCATGACATCAACGAGTAATGCTTAATAGAAATCCTTACTAAACACCTTGTATTTAGAGGCCAAAAATCCTTCTAGTTGCTTGAGAAGGACAAGTTCTGATACTTGGAAGAGATACTAAGTTTGCCATGGGGATATTTTCATGGGGACTGATGCTTGGCTGCCCTGAGAAGTGAGTGCCATGGAGGGGAGCCCGTGGTGTCAAACATCTATGTATTCTCCTTGAATCTTATAACGAGTCTACCTCTCAAGTACCTATTGTCCTTGCCTACCATAAGAAATGTGTGAATGAGCATGATTGTCTTGAGTCTATGTTAAAATATCTTGTCTTCTTTACTTGTAAAAAGTTGAATTGCATCTCATTTCAAAAACAAGGCAAATTGATTCAAAACAAGGTTAAACACAAGAACATTTCATCCAACAAAGTTCAAAACATCTTCAAACATGGTTGTCAAACATTTTTCAAAATCTAGTCTCAACATTCATGTCACTTAGATTTAGGTTCATCCTAGGTTTGCATTTTGTAAAATCATTGTCAAGTACCAAGGTTAGGTTTCACCTAAGTCATACTCCTTTGCATATCAATAAGGGTCATCCATTTGCATGTGTCCTCTTGCATTAGAGTAATACCATTGTCATACATTCACATTTGCATACCCTAGGTCTCTTCATTAAGTTTAGGTCATTATCATATCATATTAAGGTCATTTGAATAGTAATTGTCCATTTGCATATAGTGCCAAAAACTAGGTTTTGTCATACTTGAGTAATCCAAATCTTTGATAAACCCTAAGTCATTGTTAAGAAGTCTAGACCTTATCAAACCTTTTCTTTTTATGTCATTATTGTTATTTGGTCAAACCTAGCTTAGTATCCAAGCATATAGGGGAGACTTTGTCATTTGTCCTTTTGTCACTTGGTCCTTTTGTCCTTTGAGGTCTAGACATCATTTCAATTTCCTAAGGGTCTCTTTTAGATCTGCATTCCAAAAAGTTTGTCAAAATCTTGAAAAATAACCAAAAACATAGGTTGCATTCTTGCCATAGATTGCATTCTCATTCATTTAGTTTGCATTTAGTTGCATATCATATATTGTCTTTGAAAGATTCCAAAAATATTGCATTTGCATAAGTGACATGCCTGTTGAAACAATATCAAAATCTAAAAAGATGGGTGAACCAACGTATCAACCCATTGACAACATATCAAATTCACAGTTTCAAACTAGTCAAATAGTGCAAATTGAAGGTTCATCAAACACATCATTACCACCATATGGAATGGTTCAACTTGGACCACCTCCATTATATGAACCAGTGTTTGTACCTATGAAACTAGGACATGGGAGTGTTCCACCAACTCCAAGAGGAAATGCACCTTTTGATTGGAATCAACCAAACCTGCAACATGAAATTCAAATGTTACATGAGGAACAAACCCTTTCACAAGGATTTGGTTCAGATCAAGGCATTCAACAAGAAACGAATCCAAATGTCCAACCAGATTCTTCATCAGATTCGGATGCTTTTGATGATGTTGATATGTTCCTTCAAGATCCAAAGTTGACAAAAAAGATGGATAAGTTCTTAAACAAGGTCTTTAAGATGTTCCCACAAAAATATCTTAACATGATGAGTAATGTGACCTCCTTAAGTGAGCAAATCAATGTGCAAAAACAACAAGGCGGTGAGCTGTTAAGTTTGTCTCCACATCCAAATGAAGAAAATGTGCAACAAGAAACTCAACCGACCTTGATGAGTAAACGTGCTTTGAAGGCATTGACAGTGACTATTCCGCAAAAGTCACCATTTGAGACAATAAATAATCCATTATTCAATACAACACCTGTAACGCAAGATCAAATGAAGACCACACAAATATTGACAACTATCCCTCAACAAGAAATGGTTCCTTACATGCATAAAATTGGATCAACATCTAAGATGCAGGAAAGCTTCACGACTAGAATGCCTGATATCACCAATGTCCAAAACAATTCCATGATGCAACAAAGTTCTTATGTCCCGTTAAGCTCAATATATTTGCCAAACACTATTGCGATAGATCCTTTGATAATGGCAACACAAAGAACTATGGATAGTGGTTTGCACCAGCAACAATTGTTGCAACAATTGAGTAATACACAAAAGGTACAATCGAATGTGCAAACAAGCAATGTACAACAACAACAATATCGCTTTCGACAACAAATTGCAGCGCCTTCCACCTCATTACAAGTTAATGCAAACTTGCAACCATCATAGTGGATTGGACAAACAACACAACAAGTTAATGCAAGTGCCATACCCCATCTTAAGGAGAAACAACAAAAACCACCTAAACAAAGCTTTTTGCAAATGATGGGATATACACCGCAACAACAATTGGCACAAATTCAACAAATTCCGATTCGTCAACATCAACAACATGTGCCAAGGCAAACAAGCTATCATACTTCACAACCGCAATTGGCGCCTGTGCAATATCAACAACATACTCAATTGCAATATCAACCTAGGCTACAAGAAGCACAACAACAAGGTCAATATCAAGGCATGGCACAACCACAACAACAAGAGATGTACCAAGAACATTATATGCCAAAGATACCAAAAACGGCCATTTCAGAGCATCAACAATCGATCGGAAATACGATGTATTGACAAAGAGTACCCACCGGGATTAATGATGGACCTCAAAAATCTGATACAATTGCGTAACAACTTGAGAAATTGCAACGACAAGTTGATGCATTAGAAACTAAAGGAACAAAGAAGTTGTATAAAGATCAGGATTTGTATCCTAATCCATTTGATAAGAGCTTATACATGCCTCCATTCCCTAAACATTTTGAGGCACCTAATTTTGAGAAATATAAAGGGAATGGCAATCCAAAAGATCACATTCGAGCATTTTTCATGGCATGTATTGAAGTGAGTTATGAGGAGACATATTTAATGCGATTATTTGCACGAAGTCTCACGGGACAAGCCATGGATTGGTATTCGCATCTGCCAGGAAATATAAAGACTTGGTTTGAATTGGCTCAAAAGTTTATATCTCACTTTGCATTCAACATCGACAGTGACGTGATCATGTCAAATTTATGCAACACCAAGCAAAAGCAAGGTGAACCATTAGTGACTTTCTTGCAACGATGGCGAAGCTTGTATAGTCGTTCTTCCCTAGATATACCTGAAGAACAACAAGTGAATCTGTTTATCCAAAATTTGGTCCCAAAAATGATGTATGAACTAAAATTGAAAAGTCCCAGTACTATAGAAAAAATCATTAAGAAAGGGATGAACATTGAAACTGCTCTTGTAGCTAAAGGAATCATTAAGCTTAACAAAGACAGTGACAACACGAACAATTCAGGGGACAGAAATAGATTTTCGTATAAGAACAAGAATGTCACTAATGATGGAGTTGTTGATGCAAGAGCGGTGAATACAAATCAACCCCCATTCACGATCAAGAAATTGAGTGTTCCTAATATGTCAACTATGGAACAAAATCGAACACTAGCGAGCAATGTTACTCAACAGCCACAATACCAACAACATCTTCAACAATATAATCAATAACAAGGCCAACACCAAAGCCAATAGCGCAAACCTTTCCGATCAAGGGATGGGCCTCCTCGACAATTTACACCATTGGGAGAGCCTATTGAGTCAGTAATGAAACAATTAATACAAGCAAAATTTATTAAGCTACCAGATATCAAGGCAGAACCAGTGGTAAAACCGCATTGGTGGAATGATAATGCATACTGTGAGTATCATCGGTCCAAAGGACATAAAACCGCGTCATGTTTTCAATTGAAACATATGATTCAAGATTTGTTAGAGCAAGGAGTAATTGAGGTAGATCCACCCCATGCGACCTCTAACACTGATCATACTATTTTCAAAACTCCTTTGCTTGATCATGACAAGGGTAAAGCGTCTTCTTCAAACTCTACCCAAACAACAAATTATGCAAATACTGGTTATAACAATGTCATCAATTGTTTTCGCACATCAAATGAGTATGTTTCCACCCTAAGAATAAAGGGACAAGATCCTTCTTGCGCAGTTACCACTCATCGATCTAAAATAGTCCTGAAAAGAGCTCCTGCAGCTCCTTCCAAACCAACTCCTGTAAGTCAGTATAATCTCTTGGATCATCTAGGAAAGACACCTGCACAAATATCAATCCTTGAGTTGTTGAAAATGTCCCCCATGCATCGTGCAGTCCTGGATAAAGCTTTAATTGAGTCCACTATCCTGACAGACATTGATGTTGACCAGTTTCAAGCTTGGATTGGACATCTAGCTATTTCCCAAAATGTCGCATTTTCTGATAATGATATCTCACCTGATAAGCTCCCTCATAATGATCCTTTACACCTTGAAGTCTTTGTCCATAATTGCAAAATCCGACGAGTCTTGATAGATGGCGGAGCGGGTCTTAATATTTGTACCTTGAGAGTGGTCATTGGCCTTGGTTATACAGAAAATGACATTGATGCTTCCAAAAGAATAACAATCAAAGCATATGATGATGCTGAGCACCCATCCAAAGGGGTAATTACATTGCCTATCAAAGTCGGTCCAGTGACAGAAAACACTTTCTTGCAGGTCTTGGACCTTGATCTCCCTTACAATATGATTCTTGGCCATCCATGGATCAATGCAATGAAAGTAGTTCCATCCACCTATCATCAATGTTTAAAATATCCTTACAATGGAATTGAGATAACAATTCCTAGAGATCGTAATCCATTTCAATTTTGTGCTACTCTAAAGGATACCCCTCAGCAGCAAGTCCCAGTCAATAGAGAGGCCAAATCACATAGTTATGTGGATCCTAATGAATTGTTAGATGCTGTTAAAGGAAAATTGAAGATACAGGACCAAGGATGCGGAGAATATTCAATGGATCAAACATTCCTCATCGAGAATTCACCAATATCTCCAAAATCATATGGCAAACCACATTTATTGCAAAAGGAACCTAAGGTCGTTATTCAATATCAACCTCCCACTACATTTACAAGATGGGGTGAACTTGACAAAGAAACTTTAGATGATGATGTCATAGATTGGCTTTATAAGGATCCAACTGAGACCCCACCTATTAGGTTGCCAGTGGAATGATACGGGAAAGGATTTACTATGCTGCCAAATAAAGGATATGATGGCTGCAGTGGCTTAGGCCTGAACAACAATGGAAGGCTAGAACCTGTTATACCCAAGATGTGACCTCCAACTTTAGGGTTAGGTTTTGTACCATTGTGAATTGGATCCTCATCTACCAAAGTGACCACGTGTGGAAAAATGCATGACTCTAATGATGAAATAACACCTGAGGATACTCGACCCGAAACTGATTCCAATGAATGGGAGTGGAGTTCTTTTTCTTCTAGCTCCTATGCCCTTGACAATATTTTCCTTGACCCTGATAATTTGCCTATGGAAGACAAACATGAAATAACTCCTCTTCCTAAAACATGTCCTAATGCTTGGATAGAGTCATTCTGGGATCCAAGCTCCGAATCAGATACAAGTAGTTCGGACAGTGATACCACAGATGTTTACATCTTTACCATATCAGCCCTCTCTCTCCTGAAAATTGATGATGACATGCTCCTCATCAGCCCCATCCTCATCTCCATTATCATCATCCCCCTCATCCTCATCCCCGCCCTCATTCTCCTCATCCTCATCATCTCCCTCCTCCTCTCCTGTGAGTGGGAAGTCCTCCTATCTCCTCAGTACTGGAATGTCCGGATCTGT
Source organism: Cryptomeria japonica (assembly GCF_030272615.1). Taxonomy (NCBI): domain Eukaryota; kingdom Viridiplantae; phylum Streptophyta; class Pinopsida; order Cupressales; family Cupressaceae; genus Cryptomeria; species Cryptomeria japonica. The sequence goes on from NC_081412.1 coordinate 379,040,603, forward strand.
CAATGGCACTGGTTGCCATCGTGCAAACCATCTCTCATACTCCTCTGTCATCCCGACATCCTCCACATCTGATCTCCAATCCCACTGTCTCTACTGTAGCTGTGTGAAGTCAGCATATGCTATGTGTGGCTGAATCATACTCCCCCACTGACTCGTCTCTCTGTGAGATCGAGCAAAGTGTGTAGTCCTCCTAGGTACATCCTGCCTCTCTCTAAACTGTCGTCTAACTCTCTCCAGCAGGTACATCTCAATCACTCTCTAGTGATTCACTGGTCGCCCAATCAGGTACCTCTCCTGTCTACAATACGGTAGCTCAGTGCAAGAAGATGAGTCCACTTTTTGGCCAAAAAGTGGAAGTGTTTTCCCTGATTTTCAGATTTTGTCTCATTTGAGCTTAAATTTTGAAACACTTAGAGATTGAATCTTGGAAAAAGTCAGTAATATAAAAGATAGCCCTCTGAGTGTAGTTTCCAAATATATAATTTATTTTAATACCCACATAATAAAAAATAACTTTTTAAATGGAGTTCTGAAAACTATGTTTTAAAAATGCCTGTTTCAAAACCATACCATGCATGTGTACGACCCACACTTTTTGACACAATTAAAATTATTTTCTCAAACCGTTTTGGGAAATGGTTTGTAACACATTGAAGATTGATGAGCATATTTTTTTGTATTTTTTTTTCTAATATTTTTTTTTTAATTAATTTTTTAATTGCCGTAATTATCTTTTTAAAAATTTGACGTGTACGACCCACATAATTTGATGTAAACTTAACATTTTTTGATTTTTTTTTTTTTTAAATACAAAAGAATTTTGTGTAGATTGATGACATATAATTTTTTTTCCAAAATTCTTTAAAATAAAAAAGTTATTAAATTAACAAAATTAGTTAATATTTCAAATTTATGGACCCGATTTAGTATAAATTAAATGAAAAATAGTTAAAATAATCAATTTTTAAATAAATTTACATATTTAGAATCTAGACAGTATAATCTGAAATGGGTTTTAATTTCGTATAAAAATTCTCTAATTAGAGGCGTGTAAACTATTTCTGAAGTTCATATTTGTGCTTTCATTCATGGAGATTTGAATTTGCAGGTCCATGTCTCAGGTGTGGCCATCCCAGGCCTATCCCGGGCCTAATCCCGAGCCAAGTGGCGGGTTGTGGAATCAACTTCCACAAAACGGGCCCCCGTTTTCAAACAAGGGCGGATTGTGGAAAAAAAGGAAAAATGCCATTTAGAAACGGGGGCCCGCTTTTAAACAAAACGGGGGCCCGTTTTTAGAAACGGGCCCCCATTTCTAAAAAACGGGCCCCCGTTTCTAAAAACGGGCCCCCGGTTCTAAAAAACGGGCCCCCGTTTTGTTTAAAAGCGGGCCCCCGTTTTATAGCAAAACGGGGGCCCGTTTTTAAACAAAACGGGCCCCCGTTACCTTTCGGCTCGGGAGCCCGAAGCACAAACGGGCCCCCGCTTTTTGAAAACGGGCCCCCGTTTATAAGAGCGCATTTTCCAATGCGCGGACTTCCGCGAATTTGTGACTCATTACCTTGCACTTGCCCATCACTATCATCTAACCATCCAGGGCAATCACGATATGGCCTCCATGTGAACTCTCTCAATTTGTCTAGCTTGTGTCGCCAATACAATATGTATCCAAAAGGACCCTATCTCAGTGCTCCCCCATAGAAATACACATATGGTCGGTGTGGTAATACTTGTCTCTCTGCAATTGGTCGACATATGGCTATGTGCTCGAATGCCCATACCTATAACAATGTGACTCCACAGCTCAAAGTCTACACTCCCTGATATGCTATCTGATGTAGCTGAAAATACAGCATAGCTAGTACACATGGTCCCCATGCGTACACCATCCCCTCTATCACCATCCGCTCTAGCACTCTTCCCCATCCAATAGGGAATCCATGTCCTCGTCTATCTCCTACTAGTAGACATGCTATCACCACGGCTATCACCACATATCGTCGATCATACTCTGATGCCATGGTCTCCCAACCTATCTCCCTCTCTACGATATCTAGGTCATCTATGTCGCACTCAAATAATATGCACAAAGCATCTCTCCCTGTCATTGGGTCATACTCTACCATCTCCCCATGAATCGGAATGTGGAGGATACACCATACATCCTCTAGTGTCATAGTCGCCTCTCCAGTCGCTAGATGGAAAGAGGAGGTCTCCGAATGCCATTGCTTTGCCAATGCAGTAAGCAGTCCTGTGTTCCCCTACACAAGCATAGAAGACCCTACACAAGCGCAGGATTCACCCTACACAAGTGCAGAAGTCAGTTTCTGCATTTTCTGTGGGCCCCGCAATGTCCCGCAAGCGAGTCAAATTCATCAAATTGAAAATATGGGTTTTTGAGATACATACTGCTGCTCCCGCATCGTCTGGTCATCTGTATGTGCGTACATGCTCTCCGAGGTGATCTACCCTTGGAATGTTCGCCATCTCTTTGCAAGTGTCATTTTCCAGAGCAACAAATTCTCCTTTTTGGCTAGTGCAAATGAGTAATTTTCACACTCTTTGCCTCATTTATAGATCTTTGTTAGTGCATAGATGGACGTGCACCCTTTCCATCTTATGTTGGTCGCAGTCTTTTGCGTCTTCTTTTGTTTGTCCTTCGTGCATCCGATCTTCGATTGGCGGTCCGTTCGATCCTATCATTTTTATCGATCAATTGGCCTCTTTTCTGCATGTTTCCGACCAATTCCTCGAGGGGGCATTCATATGTCATTGTCATTGTCTGGGGCATTTTCATTATTGTTCTTTGAAACAATGCTTGAAATCGCATTGTCTCAAAGAGGGGCAAAATGTAAACACCTAAAAATGGTCAACGCTTGTGGAATCATACTTTAACATTTGCGCATTGCCTTATTTTAGGGTTTTTGCATCGCATTAACATTTCTCCTATGTCACACACTTGGTCTTTATCATTTGCGAGCATCGAGTCATTCTTCTGCATTCTTCATCTGTCTCGCTTTCGAATTTGGTCTTGTCGATAACAATATTTGTCATGATTTTGGTCAATCTTATCCTATCGCATCTATGTGCGTATTCATTTGTCATCATTTTGGACATCGTCAATCCTAATTAGGGTTTTGTCCTCTTTTCAATCTTGTCATCATGCGATCAATTTGTCATCAATTCTTGTCCTTTGATCAATTTGTCATCAATCTTGTCATCTTGTGATCTATTTTGTCATCGATCTATTTTGTCATTGATCCTTGTCTTCTTGTCAATTTTGTGATTTTGCGATCGATTTGTCATCGATCATCATCTTTCTCAATTTGGGTCAGTCAGTCATTGTTCCTCGTTAATTGGCGCATTTATCAATCAAATTGTTTGTCAGCATTGGTCATTTATCAAGTTAGAATCATGATTGAATCGACGTCAATTATCCTTTGTCAAGACCTAATGGTCATCCTTGCGTTTCTAATTCATCTTTTAGGGTTTCATGATTTTATTCATTCAACCCTGTTTGTCATTTCTCCCTCTAGATTAAATAATTTATTTATTTATCCTAGGTCTTCGTGTCATAATTAAATGTTTAATTTAATTGGCTAACTAATTATTCCTCTTTTTGTGAATTAATTAATAAATAACAAATTATTAATTGATTTACCTAATTTCTCTTAAATTTCTATTTCATCAATTTCTAAATTCCCTCTTTGTGAATTAATTAATAAATGAAAAATTATTAATTAAATTCATTAAATTCCTAATTTCCTCATTTTTCTAATTTCCTAATTCCTATTTTCCAATTTTCTAATTTTCCTAATTTCTAATTCAATTTCCTCCTATTTTTCTCCTAATTTCATGGGAATGACATTTCAATTTGTCGTAATTTGTCATAATTGACAATCAATCAATTTTGACATAGAAATTTGTCATAATCTTGTCATGAATTATCAATCAATCAATCTTGCATAGAAAGTGCAAATTTGTCATAATTTGTCATAATTGACATAATTGATTTGCAATTTCCATTTGAATCTCTTCATGCTAATTTGATCTTTTCTCCAATTTGTCTATAAATTGGATGAATTTCTTCAATCCGAATCTAATCACATTATCGAACGAATTGATTCCCGAATCAATCACGCTTTGAGTATTCTTGAGCAATCATCTTGTATACTTGCTTTCATATCATGATCATGCACTAGTAGGTGAGATCCACAACAAAGTTATTTGAAGAAGAAAGAAGGACAATGGAGCCACATGAAGGAGACATTCAAATTTGCATTTGGTTTGCTTAATTTTAATCTTGAATGTTTTGCTTTCATGTCTCTATTGGATGTAATTAGGATTGATCATTGCATTTGTGCTTTCGTGATTGAGCTATGATGACTAATATTGATATTTGCTTTGATGATTTCCAATTTCCTAGCTACAATGTCTACTAGTTCAGTTACAACTACAACATATGGCAGAATTCCTCCATCCTTTACCATTTGTCGGATTCTGTACAGGCAGGGGGACTACTGGCAAACGTTGCAGATTTCGGTTTTACATCTGCCAATTGGATACGCTTGCAAGTTCCTGAAGCCTTTTCAAAACTCCAGTTTGCGTATTTTCTAGGAATCATGGAATTCCATAAGACCACATTTCTTTGAGGCATTCGATCAAACTGGTTCACGTCCCTTGTTTGTGCTTCCACATTTTGCATGCATGTCCTATCACAGCATTTCACATGGCTTGCTTGGCTGCGATGACAACATTCTGTGACAGGCTCTCTCTCTCTCTCTCTCTCTCTCTCTCTCTCTCTCTCTTATGTGATCGAATTCTTTACTAGCACCTACCAAACTTACGCAGCGCGCAAACGATTTTGAATTCGGTTTGGATTATAGGCGGGAATTTGGCAGTTAACTACTGACTGCAACAGTTAATAGGGCTGCTGCGGAAAACGGAAACGGACGCCGGTGAAGAGAACGGACGGAATGAACCCCACACGAGCCACCTAAGCATTGCAGTCAACGCTTCGAGTGTGCTCGTTAAGCCGGGCCGGTTGGTTCCAGATTACACCAAAGCCTCACTTATTCCTTTGATTTGACAAGAAGAAAGTTTGCAATCACAGCATTTTCTTTCGATACTCAGATGGATAGAGATTTTCCCGGTGTTACTTTTGGGGATTGAATCACGCAGAATTTCTCTAGACATTCTAAATCTAAGATATATTTAGCCTTATTCACACTTGTTTTTCTTTAATCATATTGGTTGGTGCCATAAAGTTGGCCTGTATGACACGTTGATAGCTTGAGTAATGTTTGTATTAACATGGAAAGTGATAAGGTTGTTGTATATGACACTGCAAATACTCTACGACATTAAATTATATGCCTTAAAAATCTGACAATAAAAATTCAGCGTATTCAGAGCTATCACAATGTAAAATGATGATTTAAAAAATTTTATGTAGTTTTTACAGTTCGAGAAGAGTGAGAAGGTCGGTCTTTTAAGATAGTGTAAGGCCTCTGGTAATGTTATGTGGTCTTATAACATGTCTCTTATGAGTCATTCTCTAATTTGCGTAGCCTAGAACGATTGGAATCGTTGGACACGATTAGCTTTGCGTAGAACCAATAAAAATTACTCTTACCATCCATACACAAATTGCAATTGAATTAATTTTCAATATTGCCTTTAGTTTTGTCATGATCGAATGATTTAGAGTTGAGAAAAATTGATATGGACTGAATAGGTTGAACAATACTTGTATTTTTATGGACAATGATAAGAGACGATATGTGAGACCCACTTGTGGATGCCAGGAAATGAAAATCGGATTTAAATATTGTTCAATTTTCTTGAAAATAGAGGTGGAGGTTTGTTTTACATTATCAAATCCTTTTACAAAACAGATTTGAGATACAAAGTCTAAATATTAAGGTTTAAATGTGAGACATGTTAGGCTAGCATGCCATCCTAATACTTGAATAATGCTAGTACGAATAGGGTGTTTTACCTGGCAAGTTGATCACCTAAGTTCTACTCACAATAGTTTCTTAGGCACACTTAGGATAGTCATTACTTTATGTTTCAAGTCATAAGATTAGGAGAAATGTCATAATCTTATGAAATTGTATGTCTTGTCTTGGCCTATATAAGTAAAGGGCTACCTTTGTTCATAATTGATCATCATTGTATATTTGCATCCTTCAATAGAATAGAATTATTCTACCATATTTATTCACTCTCATAGTTTCATAGAAGTTCCAAGATTTTGGATGCCTACAATCTTCAACCAAATCATACATGGTGTAGAGCAATACCCACTCTAATATGGTATATGAGTTTGTGGGATGAGTAGTTTCAAAAAACATTTCAAGATTTTTTTGTTGAGTCCTTGCGAACGTGGAGGACACTATTAAAGATATGCATCTCTTTTTGTTACTTCTTATGGAGTTGTATCATCTTCTTTAGAAGTTGTGGGGGACTATTCAAACCTTCTCATTCCTTCTTTACCTCGTCATTTGGTATTGGTGTAGAGATATTTAATTTTTATTTGGAGTTATATTTGTTCTTATATTTTGTTATAAATCCACCCCCATAAGGTTTTGGATTGTCATCTTCATTATGTGACTCTTAAGAGTCATTTTTATATTTTTATATTTATGTGACTCTGAAGAGTCATTCTCGTATTTTTGTAGCATATAACAATTAGAGTCATTGGACACTGAAGTGTTGATCCATGTGGATGTGTTCATAATTATTAACTTAGTCTGGTCATGTGTAGAACAAAAAGAATCACTCTTAGCACCCTTACACTAATTGCAATTGATGTAATTTTCAATATTACCTTTAGTTTTATCACGATCAAATGATTTCGAGTTAAGAAAAATTGATATGGACTTGATAGGTTGAACAATACTTGTATTTTCATGGGCAATGATAAGAGGCGATATGTGAGACCCACTTGCAGATGCTAGAAAATTAAAATCGGGCTTAAATATTGCTCAATTCCCTTGAAAATAGATGTGGATGCTTGTTTTAGATTATCAAATATTTTACAAAAATGGATTTTAGATACAAAGTCAAAAATATTGAGATTTAAATGTGAGACATTTTTTGCTAGCATGTCATCCTAATGATTGAATTATCCTAGATTGAATAGGGTGTTTTACAGAGCAAGTTCATCACCTATCCTTCTCACACTAGTTACTTGGGTATATATAAGATAATTATTGTTTTATGTTTCAAGTCATAAGATTAATACACATCATAATATTATGCAATTGTATGTCTCACCGTGGTCTATTGTTCATAATTGATCATCATTGTACATTTGCATTGTTCAATAGAATATAATTATTCTCTCATATTTATTCACTCTTGTACTTTCATAAAAGTTCCTAGATCATGGATGGTTACAATATTCAACCAAATCTAGCAATGTGTAAAGTGTTCTTTACCAACTCTAATATGGTATACGACTTTGTGGGATGAGTACTTGACAAAAATTTCATGTGTCCTATCTTGCAAACATGGAGGACACTATTAAGGATATACATCTTTTTATATTACTTCTTATGAAGCTACATCATCTTCTCTAAAAATTGTGGGGAATATTTAAACCTTCTAGTTCCTTCTCTGGCTCATCATTTGTCATCATTTGGTACTATCGTGGAGATATTTGATTAGTATTTGGAGGACCATATTTGTTCTTAGATTGTGTTATGTTGGTTTTTTCAATTGATTAACCCAAAACCATCTAAATATTAACCATTTCTTATTCTCAAGAGCTCTAGGTTAGTTGCCAATGAAAAATGTCTAACCCTAAGGCTAATACCTTCTACACTTTTGGTTTTGCAAGACCAAGGGGGGTAACCCTACTACAATACCATTTGATCCTAGTAACTTATGTCATATTGTTTAACCTTGGTATTCTTTTTTATTTAACCAAGAGGATGTATAATGATCCATGATTTTGGCTATGTTCTGTTGGTATTTTGGATATGTTGGTATGGTTTTGTCATTGATGTCAACACCTGTCAACACTTATCAGCACTTGAAGATCTTTGGTTATGTTCACCGGCATGTTCAGTGACTTATGCACAATCACTGGTATCTGGTTCACCAGCAGGTTATATTGTTCACCAATACTTGGAATGACTTGGAGATTACTTGGTTATGTGGAAGACATTGTTTGGACACTCTGTTTTGGTAATTTGGTCATTGATCTAATTGGGTTTGCATATTTGTTTTTATCGGCAAATAGGTCTAGGTTATGCACCGACAAGCATTTCTATTCCACATCAACACAACATGTCATAGAGATGATTTGTTATTATTGTAAATGCACTGAGCCGACATGATACATCATATATTGATTCATTTGTAATTGATTTTATTGTAATATCTTTAGTGATCCAACCTACACATTTGGTCTTAGGTTTTGGTATATATATGTAAGATCTCATTTGTGAGATTGTAATATAGTGATTATGGAAGAGGAATATAATAAGGTATATGTGAATATAAGTAGAGCTATACATGCAGACATCATTCAAGATTCAAGGAGGTTTTGAAGAAGGCAAATTAGAGCTTAACTGGTACTGAATCTAGCATATGAAGATGCTATTTTGAGCAGTACATTATTATTGGATTTAATCATCCAATTGTAGTCAATGTGACTCCCATTTTGTGATTGAGGATTGAGCTCTAGGCAGTTGGCCTTTCTGCATGTCCAGACTCCATATTGTACACATATACTATCTACAGTAGTATCATCTAATTGTGGGTAAGGTTTCCCATCATGGTTTTTCCCCTTATAGGGTTTCCATGTACAAATATATGTGTTATGTGTTTCAGATTTTATTTGTCTTTCTGTTTCATGCATTAAACTTTACCCGTACTACAATTAACTGTTAAGACTGTCTATCGGCATAAAGTTTTGGTTTATCGGTATTAAGCATTAAGTTTGGTCAAGTTAGTTTTGGTTTGAAATTCATTGACAACTGATTCACCCCCACCCCCCCCTCTCAGTTGTCTCCAGGATCTAACAATTTGTATCAGAGCATAGTCCTCTTTTTGCAAAAGATTAACAGCGTGAGGAGATTCAATGTCTTCTAACTATTTCAGGAAGGATAGTCCGAAACTTGATGGAACTAACTATGGCATATGGAAGATCGGAATGGAGATACATCTGAATTGCATTGGGAAGGACATATGGGATGCTACAAAGAATGGTTATTTTGCTCCTACTCAAGGTCAACCTAATCCACCAACCTTGGCTAAAGATGAGGAAAATGATTGCAAAGCAAGAGAAGCACTTTTGAGTGTATTATCAAATCAACAAATCATGGGATTATCAGATAGATCTACTGCTAAAGATATTTTGGACAAATTGGAAACATTGAATGAAGGTGATACCATGGTCAAAATTGCAAAATTGGAATGCTTCCGGGTCAGGTATGAAAATCTAAAAAATGGAAGAAGATGAAAGGATTTCTGCTTTTATGGAAAGAGTAAATGAAATTATTTTGGGTATACAATGTTGTGGAGGAACCTTAAGTGAAGATGAGATTGTTTCTAAATTTTTAAGAGCATTACAACTGGTATACAAAATGAAAGTAACTACTATAAATGAATTGAGAACAATGCCTAATACATCTGTATCTAGAGATACTTTGGTTGGAAAATTTTCAGCTTTTGAACTTGAGGAATTTGGTCATGTTGCTACTATTAAGACAGATTTAGCTTTCAAGGCATCATCATCATCATCATCTACAGCAACATCATCATCATCTAAGAAATCCGATTGGAAAGCCTTTTATGCAAGAGAACTTGAAGAAATCAAAATGGAGAATGAAGAACTGGAAGAACTCGAAGCACTATTTGCAAGGAAAATGCCTAAAGGTCTAGTTGGAAGTAAGTATGAAGGTAAAGCACCATTTAAATATTTTATCTACAATAAAATTGATCATATGGAATCTAGGTGTCCTGATAGACATGCAAGATTGAAAGAAGAAGCTAAAAGAACATATAAGCCTAATCCTGAATATTAGAGATATAGATTTAAGAAAAATAGAGATAAATCTTGTTACTATGCTGATGAAGGAGTTATTAATGATTCTGATAAGGAGCCGGTAGACAATGGATGGGTTTTTGTTGCTATAATAGAAGATCAACCAACACCTACTGTTCAATTGGTAGAGCAGGCCCTGTGCAGCTAAAATTGAAGATAAGGATGAATGGATCATTGATTCTGGATGTTCACATCATATGACTGGTGATAAAAGTAAATTGTTAACCTTTCAGGAATACAATGGAGGTTTAGTAAGATTTGGGGATGATAAAGTTTGTTTGATCAAAAGAAAAGGCACTATATCTTTTGATGGTAAGCACAATATTGAAAATGTTTACTATGTTGAACGTTTGAAGCATAATCTTTTGAGTGTTGGTCAATTAGTTGAAAAAGGATTTCAGTTACAATTCAAGAATGGTAAATGCAAAATCATGAACACAACTGGCTTGGAAATTGCAACTGGTAATCAGACTCAAGGTAATATCTTTCATTTGAATAACAATGAGAAGGCATGTTTGATTGCACACATTGATGAAATTTGGTTATGGCATAAGAGACTTTGTCATGTAAATTTTATTTGCATTGTGAAAATCAGTACAACTAAGGCAGTAAGGGATTTACCTAAGATTGTTAAACCTCACAATCTGGTATGTAAGGAATGCCAATTTGGAAAGAAAGTTAGAGCATCATTTAAGAGTATCCCAAAAAAATCCAATAATGTTCTTGACTTGATTCATACTGATTTATGTGGTCCAGCAAGAACTAGAAGTTTACAAGGAGATAGATATTTTATGCTAATCATTGATGACTATTCTAGAATGTGTTGGGTTACTTTTCTCAGAGAGAAATCAGAAGCCCTTGGGAAATTCAAACTATTCAAGGTGATGGTAGAGAATGAAACTGGTAAGAAAATCAAATCTTTAAGATCAGATCAAGGAGGTGAATTCACATCTAAGGAATTTAATACCTTTTGTGAAGTGAATGGAATTAGGAGACAGTTATCTGCACCTCTGACACCCCAACAGAATGTAGTTGTGGAAAGGAAGAACATAACTTTTTTGGATGTAGCTAGAAGTATGTTATCAAAAGCAAATCTACCTCATGTATATTGGAGAGAAGTAGTGAGTATGGTGGTTTACACATTCGACAAACTTCACATCAAAGGTGAAACTGGTAAGACCCCTCATGAATTATGGTTTGGTAATACTCCTACTCTTAAATATTTTAGAATATTTGGAATTAAATGCTATATTAGAAGAGATGAGTATATTGGCAAATTTGATCCTAGAAGTGATGAAGTAATATTTCTTGGCTATTCATCTAAGAGCAAGACATATAGATGTTTTAACAAAAGATTGCAGAAAATTGTTGAGAGTGCAAATGTGTAGATTGATGAACAGTTTAGAGATAATTCAAGGTACATGGACTCTGAACCGGAAATAGAGATAATATCAAATGAACCTATAATGAGTACACCGGTACAGAATGTTGATCAAGTTACACCAACATCATCTAAAAATTCCATAGTGACTGAAGAATATCAGCAAGTAAAAACACCCTGGTATGTAAGATTGAATCACCCTGAAAATTAGATAATTGGGAACAAGTATCAAAGTGTTATGACTAGAGGAAGACTGGCAAATGAAGAGGTATGTCTTATTTCTCAAATTGAACCAGCATTAGTTAATGAGGCATGTGAAGATAAATATTGGATTAAAGATATGGCAGATGAATTGGAACAAATTGAAAAGAATAACACATGGACATTGGTTCCTTGGCCTAAAGACAAAAATGTAATTGGAACTAAATGGGTATTCAAAAATAAACTTAATGAATATGGTAAGGTAATAAGAAACAAAGCAAGATTAGTGTCTAAGGGATATTCACAGAAAGAAGGAATTGATTATAATGAACCTTTGCACCGATAGCTAGAATTGAGGTAGTCAGATTATTCTTGGCTTTTACAGCACACTAGAACTATAAAGTATATCAAATGGATGTTAAATGTGCATTTCTGAATGGTGATCTTGAAGAGAAAGTTTACATTGAACAACCTTATGGATTTTCATTAACAAATGACAAAGATATGGTTTTCAGGTTAAGGAAAGCTTTATATGGATTAAAGCAAGCTCCTAGAGCTTGGTATGCTAGATTGGACAAATATCTTTTGAAGATTGGTTTCACTAAAGGTAATGTTGACAAAAACTTATACTAAAAAGTGCCTAATGATGACATCTTGGTTATAGAAGTTTTTGTTGATGATATAATCTTTGGAGGAGAAGATGGATTGTGTAAAGAATTTTCTAAAAAGATGGAGGAAGAATTTGAAATGTCTATGATTGGGGAGATAAAATTCTTTTTAGGATTGCAGATTTTATAGAATGATAAAGGTATACTCATAAATCAATCAAAGTACTTGAAGGAATTACTAAATAAATTTGGCATGGAAAACTCTAAACCGGTAAGCACACCTATGACTACAAATGATAAACTATCATTGAAGGATGAATCAACACCTGTTAATCTGTCAAGATACAAGTCTATGATAGGAGGTTTACTGTATTTGACACAAATAAGACCTGATATTATGAATGCAATATGTATTGTTTCAATATTTCAGAGTAATCCTAAAGAAAATAATGAATCAGTAGTGAAAAGGATTTTCCGATATCTACAAGGCACAACAAATCTTGCTTTATGGTATCCTAGAGATGAAAATTTTGATTTATCATGTGCATACACATATGCAAATTGGGTAAAAGATGTAGATGACAGAAAAAGAACCACCGATGGAGCATTCTTTCTTGGTAGTAGATTAATTTCTTGGTTGAGCAAGAAACAGAGTTGCACATCTTTATCAACAGCAGAATCAGAATATGTTGTAGCAACAACTAATTGTGCCCAGGTATTCTAGATTAAGCAAATGTTGAAGGACATAAAGGTAAAATACAAGGAACCTATAACTATTTACTGTGATAATTTGGCAGCAATTGATATATCTAAGAATCCGATATTTCACTCAAAAACTAAACATGTTTCTATCAAATTCAATTTTCTGAAAGAGAATGTTGAAGCAAAAGAAGTAAAATTGGTTTATGTGAATACTAAAGAGCAGATTGCAGATATTTTTACTAAACCTCTGCCTAAGAAGAATTTTGAATATCTCAGAGAGCAGCTTGGGGTTATACCCCCACCAGTAGAGACTTAGACAGTTGATGTTTGGCATCAAACTGACAAAATTAACAGAGAAATCTTTTTCCGGCTTTGATGAGGAGAGCTACTTCTCAGGGGGAGTAGTTAGATAAATTGATAAGTTGGTATTTTGTGTAAATGTTTGAATCTGGTTTTGTATTGCTTTAACATTTGATGTCAAAGGGGAAGAGATATCTATGGAAAAACACATTATCTATGGGGGAGAGATTATCTTTGGGGGAGAGATGGTTACTCTCTGTATCTGTATTTTGATTTTTGGTTAATGATCTCTTTGGGAGATTATTGGTTTTTGGATTTTGCATTTCTACTTTGGCACTTTGATGGTTTCTCCATCTTGTGTTGCCATCAATGCCAAAGGGGGAGATTGTTGGTATTTTGGATATGTTGGTATGGTTTTGTCATTGATCTCAGCACTTATCAACACTTGGAGATCTTTGGTTATGTTCACCGACATGTTTAGTGACTTATGCACAATCACCGGTATCCGGTTCACCGGCAGGTTATATTGGTCACCGACACTTGGAATGACTTGGAGATTACTTGGTTATGTGGAAGACATTGTTTGGACACTCTATTTTGGTAATTTGGTCATTGATCTAATCGGGTTTGCATATTTGTTGTTACTGGCAAATAGGTCTAGGTTATGCACTGACAAGCATTTCTATTCCAGATCATCACAACACGTCATAGAGATGATTTGTTATTATTGTAAATGCATTGAGCCAACATGATACATCATATATTGATTCATTTGTAATTGATTTTATTATAATATCTTTAGTGAGTTGACCTACACATTTGGTCTTAGGTTTTGGTATATATGTAAGATCTCATTTGTGAGATTGTAATATAGTGATTGTGGAAGAGGAATATAATAAGGTATATGTGAATATAAGTAGAGCTATACATGCAGACATCATTCAAGATTCAAGGAGGTTTTGAAGAAGGCAAATCAGAGCTTAACCGGTACTGAATCCAACATATGAAGATGATATTTTGAGCAGTACATTATCATTGGATTTAATCATCCAATTGTAGTCAGTGTGACTCCCATTTTGTGATTGAGCAATGAGCTCTAGGAAGTTGGCCTTTCTGCATGTGTAGACTCCATATTGTACACACATACTATCTGTAGTAGTATCATCTCATTGTGGGTAAGGTTTTCCACCATGGTTTTTACCCTTACAGGAATTCCACGTACAAATATATGTGTTATGTGTTGTGGATGTTATTTGTCTTTTTGTTTCATGCATTAAACTTTATTGGTATTGCAATTAACTGTTAAGACTGTCTACCGGCATAAAGTTTTGGTTTACCAATATTAAGCATTAAGTTTGGTTAAGTTAGTTTTGGTTTGAAATTCATTGACAATTGATTCACCCCCCCCTCTCTCAGATGTCTCTGGGACCTAACATGTTCTTGTATTGTTAACTTTCAAACTTAGGGAATATTGAAACCCTAAATAAACATACAAAATCTAGAGTAATTTTGTTCTTTTTTATTTTAAAGATTTAACTTTGACTTTGAAAACTCATTTTTAGACCACTACCTTGTCAAGGCAATAGAGTCAAATCAAAATGTACACCATTGTGGTTTTAGCCTGGATGAATAAAATTGTTTAAAGAAAGGAGTTAAAATGAGCAAGTTATAAGTGTTTGAAGTTGAACTAGAAAATCAAAAATCTCATTGGAGGGGTGAATTTAAAAAAAAAAAAAAATTAACATTATAATGATGTCAACAAACTAATGATTAAATTCTCACAATAAAAAATGATCCCGCTGACAAGGAAGCAACAAAAATCATAAAGTGAAATGTAGTAGATTGCTTAGTAATTTGTATGCTGACATGTATGTTCATGTGGCAGTATGACAGTGTTGATTGGGCACTTACATTATAGGTCCATGTTGTGTATTTGTGTCTAGTGTCCACATGACTAGGTTGTCTGTGCATGTGAGGGTCCACGTGGGTGCTTTGGGGATTGTGTGTCATGGGGTTTGTAACACATGGGGCCATCACAAGAAAAATAAAAAACCTACCACCTAGTGCATAGGTACTTGCACTTGCAGGTATTGTATTTGCAATATGCCTACACAGGCTTTTTTTTTAAAAAAAAATTTCATAAAATATTTTTAATAAAAATAATTGAAAGAAAATATTAAAAAAAAATTTAACCTCTACTATGGAATCTCTGACAAGTCCAACATTGTGCAAGTGAATGATCCATTGTATGGATGCATTAATGGCAGGGGGTCAAAATTTCTCGTCAACTATGGATGACTATGTTCAATTTTGATAATTTGATAGTTGATCTTTGGAGTTTTGGACCATTTGAGTGCAATGGAGGGGTCATTTTTGGCCCAAAATTCTTAGTTTGCAGGTGCTCTTGGATTTGGTAACCACTTTCTACCTTCAAACCCTTTTAGATTTGACCTTTAGTGTTTGATTAAGATGAAACAAAAGGCAAAACTGACTTTCTCAAACCTTTTGAAACCAATGGTGACCTAAATTTTAACTCAGAAATCTCTAACTTAACTTGCAATACAAATCCATGAAAACAAAACCCTAAAATGCACTAAGATCTCTCAAAATTAATAACCAATGACACTCTATAAGCTCTAATACCACGTAAGATTTGGCTATGGAGATAACCACCCAGGATCTAGAGGTCTAATGGAAAGCACAATTATAATAGAAGATCAATGTAACAAGAATAAATTTTATTCTTATAAAGAAAGCAAGAGAATAAATGAATATACATAGGAGACAACTTGGTAAAGTAGGCCAAGGTGAAACATAGGATCCAAAAATGAAAACCTATCACCCACATAAGGTGGAAAGTGATAGTGTGATAAATCCATGAAAGGTGGAAGTTCCATTTAAGGTGGATAACTAATATAATGTGATGATAACACTGAAAGTGGGAATCTTCTTATGTGATTCCTAAGTAAACTTTAAGTATAATTAAAACCTAGGCGAAGAACTAAGAGGTACAACATCTTAATTACACTAACAATAAGAAACTCCATTAAAGGAGATGGAAGGAATAGTCACATGATGTGTGCCATGGAAGAAAACTCAACTATCCACATGCTTGAATCAATAAATGCTAGATCAACTATTTAAGCAAGATCAAACAAATGTGAAGATACTTGATGAACAAACTGTGAAGGCATTTCTGAATATGAGATGATAGGAATGCATAATCTGCCATCAAAGAGAAATAGAATATCCTCAATAGTTTCCCCAATTTTCCAAGTGTGTGATGCATCAAATGATCTTGCAATATTTGTCAAGTACTCATCCCATAGTGTAGAAATTAGAAGGGAACTATCAAATTATTGTTCATTGAAATGATCTATGAAGAAGAAAGATGTAGAGGATGATGCTCTTGATACAAGTCTCAAGACCCAATGTGGATAATTTAAGTACACATAGGTTAAAATGACCAAACCTGTCGTCAAACACCTAATCCAATCTAGATGAATGAGTTAAAACCAGTCAATGGAATTGGATGATCAATAGGAGAAAAATGTGAGAACTCATATAACCATGATGCATGATCAACATTTCTAATTGTAATAAGCTCTCTTCTATGAAGATCTCTAATGAGAACTAAATTTGGGGTGAACCCAACTATCTTACCCTTATCATTCTTAGTAATTTGATATATGGAAAGGAGATTGGATGATAAAGAAGGAAGACATATTACATCATCAAATATAATATAACCCCTTTCACTAAGACTCTTTAAGTGTTGTTCTGGGCCATCAAAATGTGTGGTAAAGTGAAAGACTTGTATGAAGAGAACGTATCCATAGATGAAGTCATATGACGAGAGGCTCTCGAATCAAGAAGCCACATGTTGGACTTGTAAAGCGGAAAATCGCGGTCGAACCCTAGTTGGTCTCCCCTCTTCTAACTCCGAGGAGAGAGAAGGGAGGTTCGCTAGGATTCGATGGGTTTTCACTTAGGGGGAAGACCTTACATTCAAAAGAGGGGTTGAAACTCATAAGATTCAATCCCACACAATGTAAGATTGGATGCTAAATGAATTTCAAGGGTTTGGAAAGCAAAGCTACCCTCTTTTGTAAAGAATGTTGATTAAGGAAATTAAGCTAAGAATGCATAGAAAGTCATAAAGATTCGCTTATAAACTGAGTTTAGGTTATAGGATGAAGCTGCGGACCTGGAATTAGCAGTAGAATGTCAATACGGCACTGTCCTGCAAATTTGAGAAAAAGTTGTCGGGACGATGGCGCCCGGTGCCACGGTCCTCCGAAAAATCCGCGAAACGAAGTGGGATCGGTTCGTCTCTGCATAAGGATTCCAAATCTTCAATCTCAGCCGCGTACCTGCAACCTACACACAGAAAAGCGAAGATGATGGGGGGTTAGGGATTAGGGGTTTGCCTTTAGGTCAAACCCCGGTTTTGGAATTAACCAAGAAATGAGCAAGAGCTGTAAATGTAAATGACTGTAAAACAAGTACTAATACCTTGTTCTAAGGATGTTGGTATCCTTATGTGCGAAGGTTTAGATGTTGTATGTTGTATGTTGTAGTAGCATGTAGTAAGTGATCTCCTCTTCAATGGTTGAATCCTTGACTTGAATGCAACACTTAGCCTTGAATGGAGACTTGAAATGATCAATTGCTTGAAGGAATGCTTGAATGCTTGAATGCTTGAGTATAGTTTCCACGCTTGTACACATATGTCCTTCTTACCCAAATGGGAGAAGAAAATGTAGTTTATATACTTGTCAATTAGGGCTGATAGACTGATTTTCCCGACCTTAGGCCGACCAGGGAAGTATATTTCCAAATTGCAATAAAAAAGACCCGATATCACTTAGGAAACCGGGCCCAAAATAGGACCCAGGGACCAGGGCGCTTGGCGCTCTGGTCCCACCTCCAGGACAGCGGGGTGCAAGGGGGTTCAGGCCAGGGTGCTTGAAAAATGCAGTTTTCAGTGTCGTGAGCAAGTTTTGGGGTCTCCATTCAGGTTGCGTGTTGCGTCGCCATCGTGAAGACCGAAATGCAGTCGAAATTGCAAGTGTCGCAATTTTAGGACGCTACATTTAGCCCCCACTTTAGCGGGAGTATGTATGCTCATACTTCCGGTAAAGTACAAGGAAACAACATTGAAAGACTTTCACCACGTCAAGGAGGCGAGATACACCAAGCCCCCAGTGGACTAAGGATCTTACGACTTCGATTGACAAAGTAAAAGGGAAGATCACGAGGGAGAACCATGACTGTCAGTAGTAAGGTTCCCTCACTATGAGTCATGCAAAAAGAAATACCAAAAATTTTCAAGACAAAGCTAAGTTCGCCAAGAAATTTTCAAGTATCTTTGAAAGGATAGACAGGGTGTATGCCCCCCTACGTTAAAGCGATCGCACACGCCTCACCGGGGGTGATTGTTTTAACGTAGTGATACACATAAGAAATGAGAAAGGAGCACGTTATCGCAAGGATTTAGCCCCCAAGTGTGAGATAAACCCAAGGATAATAGACACAAAACATAAAGCACGAGGTGACTTCGCTTTCCTCGGGGTCAGTATGCTGTATGATAAGTCATGTATATATCATATGTATGTATGCATAATTGTTCTTCATTCCCCAATCAAGGAAGGTCACCTAGAAGAAGGGAACACATGTGTCTTTTGAGTCAACATGAGAGAGACCAAAGAGATCTCAATGCTTTGCATCGTCCTCAAGTAGACAACACTAAGGACGACAAATAGAAGAATGAGAATAAAATATAGAAGAAGTAACAAAAGAGAGGGGGAGAGAATCTGCCATGCTAATGTAACTAGTCTAGCATGTCATCTACCCCCCGATCTTGCTGATCAATGTTTCGGGAAGGCAGGGAACACGCTAGAGGAGGAACATCCAACACAGCAGATGGAGCTATCACAAGATCCAAACAAGGGCTATGTTCATGTTCCAAGCCACGTTGTTCTTGTCTAGGAGCTAGGATAAGTGCTTTTGAAAATTCATTAGATAAATGGTTGTCAATATCAACAAGTTCATATTCACTATCAGAAGCAAGAGGAGTAACATTTGCATCATGCATAACATTTTCATCTATATCATCATCAAGATTTATAAAAATAGGATCTTTAACTCGCACAGGATCAAGACCATCATGCATCTTATGTTTAGGAGATTTAGGCTCAATATCCGGCTGAGGAGAAAATGGAATAATGCTTGTTGAAGGTGTTTTTGGAGATTGTAAATTTTGAGAAGCGGCTGCTTGAGCCCTAAGACGACGCTTTCGTCGGCGTTCGCGTGCAGAACGATTACGTCTAGTCTTAGTAGGAAGTGTAGAAGATAAAGGAGGAGGAATGTTCTCATCCTTATCACTTGGGTGTTTAGGTTGTGGTCTCTTAGGCTGGATAATAGGAGAAGAAGAAGGTCTCTTCTCTCTATAAAAGGCAGGAGGAGGAACTGCTCCATATAAAGGAGGAATTTTTGGTTTAGGGAGAAGACCAAGTCCATCATGACGAGGAGGTATAGGTCTACTTTTAGAAGGTTTATTCGGCATAGACATAGTCACATCCATAGGGATGGGTTGGGAATGTTCTTGAGGAAAGACATTAGTTTTGTCTTTCAAAGGAAGAATTTCCTTCTCAAGAATGATAGGAATGTCAAGTTTAGGTGTTCTAGGTTCACTTAGAGATAGGATCATATCTGTTTTCCACTTTTGATAAGATTTAAAAAGATGATCACTTCGCGGAGGAAGAGATTGGAATTGTTTAGGCCAAAAGTAATCAATAGGAACACTAGAGGTTCTTTCAGCTGGTTTAAAGAGACTATGATTGACAGTAACAACTTCACCATTATGGGGAAATTTTAAACACTTGTGAATAGAGGAAGCAATAGCCTTCATGGAAGATAGCCAAGGATAGCCAAGCTTCACACGAAATTGTTCGGAAGATGGAATAATAGCAAAATTCACATCAAGGGATTTGTTATGGACTTCAATAGGCAATGTAATAGAACCAATTGCAGGAGCAGAAAATGCATCAAATAGTTTCACAATCACATCTGTTTTGTCATAGATCACTTGATTCAATTGCAAAGTAAAAAGAAATTCTTCAGTAATAACATTAATCATGCACGAAGGATCAATAAGCACTCCACGGCAAGGTGTATTTTTGACTTTTGCAACTACGTACAAAGGACCATCAGGTGCCCTAATGGTTTCACTAGAATCAAATGTGATGGAAGGTTCTTTAGGGATTTCTTGCTGCTCTACAAAGTTAATCACATTCGGAGTCATAGACACAAGACCATCAGATGAAAGAGAGGAATCATTAGCCTCAATTGCATTAGAGGTATGAGAAGGCAATGGATCAGTGAAAATCTGAAGATTTTGGTTAGGAGGAGCTACAGATGTGTTGCCTTTATCATTCACTCCAGAAACAGAGATAGTATTATTATCAATCAAATCCTGAATTTTACCCTTTAAAGAAAAACATTTTTCAGTATCATGACCAGGCTGACGATGAAAATGACAAAAAGCTTTGTGATCAAAATAAGGTGAAGTAATCTTTGCAGGATCAATTTGTCGCACAGGAGGAAGAGTAAGCACATTTTGTCCCAATAACTTATTCATAATATCATGCAATGATTCATTCAAAGGAGTATACTTTCTTTCTTTCTTAAAAAATTTAGAAATAAGAGGCACACCTGATGCTGCATTCACATTGTTGTTGATGATGTTTTCATTGAATTTGATGGAATCTCTGTTCGGTTTAAACTTCCCAAATGGTTGTTGACTGCTATCACCCTTATCACTTGGAGCCATAGGATGTGATTGTTCCATTTGACTCACAGTCAGTTGATAATTGTGAAGAGTGGCACACAACTGTTGGAAAGAAGTAAACTCAGAAAACAAAAGTTTGTCTCGAATATCTTTTTGCAAATTAGAAATAAAGATTCTTTGAATATCATTATCAGGCACTGGAAAAGAAATTTGAGCATACAAATGCTTATATCTACCAATGAAATCAGTCACTTTTTCTTTAACACCTTGTTTACAATGCATTAAATCAATCAAAGTAACTTTAGGACTTATATTGTTTTGAAATTGTTGAATGAAAGCATTTGCAAGTTGTTCAAAAGAAGTAATAGAATAAGAAGGCAACGAGCAATACCATTGTAGGGCTTTGTCTCTTAATGTTCTAGTGAATAGTTTTGCAAGCAACCTTGGGTCGTAAGCAAAATCAGTACAAATTGTTTGAAAAGTCTTAACATGTGTTAGAGGATCTCCTTTACCATTATAAAGCTCCAAATGTGGGATTTCAACATGCTTAGGAGGGATAGCTCGAACAATGTCAAGAGAAAGTGGGATCACAACATCAAATGTAGGCACACTAAACTTAGATTGATTCATAGAGGCAATTTGTTGCTGTAAAGAAGAGACAGTTTGTGCAAGATTATTAATGGTCGCTTCAGTTGAAGAGTTCATATTAGACGTGTTAGATTGAGATGGAGGTGTTATGTTATTGAAAGAAGGTAGAGAGTAAGGTGGTGGGACACTATGATAGTTAGTCATAGGAGATGATTGGACAAGAGGAACACTACAAGGAGGAATGGAATGGTTAAATGAATTGCCCCCTTGTGTCATGTTCATTTGTGAAGATGTAATAGGAACACTCATTGAAGGAATGTACGAAGAAGTCGGATTGAATGAAGGAAAAGGATTAATTGAAGAAGGAGGATTGCCCCCATGACTAGTGATCACAGGAGGAATGTCTTGTATAGAGGTAGCCATGATGTTTGATGTAAAGGTAGGTATGCTAGCAATAGGAGTGGTCAAAGGAATAGAATGATTGACTTGTGTAGGAGGTTGTGTATAACCTAAAGATTCAGCACAACTCTTCATAGGCATCACATTCGAATCCACAATGTGTGCAATACCACGCAAAACATCAATTCCATTCTTATCACTTTGAAGCATGCATTTTAGACCCTCAATTAAAGGAAGAGCTTGACTATCGGGATACTCATGAGACATCCATTGGTGAAAATCGTCAAATTGGTTATCCAATTTCGAAAGTTGTTCAACAGAAATTTCATGGAGAGCTTCTTCATCATTCGGAGGATTAGAGGAATTACCCATATCCTCATTAAAAAGACTACTCAAATTAGGTTCCATCTCCTCGGTAGTTAAACCTCGGAAAGACTTAATTCTACGGCTTCGTCTAACGGGAATAGTGTAAGTAGGGCTTACTGTTGTAAAACTCATGCACTAGAAAGAGAGAGAAGATTTTGATCTTAGAGGTAGCAATTTTCAGTAAAAACAGCCAATCTTCCAGATTTAAGCTGTTAAATGCAATCACAACAGTCTCCCGAAATTTCAGAAAAAATGTTCGGGACCGTGGCGCTCGGAGTGCAACACGGTCCTTGCAACTTTTTTCGAAATTTGCAGGGATAAAAGGTATGATGATTTAAGAGCTAATCTGAAAAAATTGAGTGATTTTACGATCTGTAGATAGGCCAAATTAAAGTTGCAATCTCAAAATTGAACCCTATCAAGATTGTCGAAAAATGCAAAATTTTGAATTTTGAAAAAGAGAGGGAAACTGAAATTTTGAATTTTATGATTTTAGAGGGAATGTCAAAAGCAGTGCAAGTTTTGAAATTTAAAAATTGATTCAATTTCACGCAAAATTCAATTTTGAAAGCGGAAATCAAGGTTGTTGTAATTAAGCACTTAATTTCAAAAGTCACAAATTGCAAGGATTTGAATAAAGCACTGAAATTTTGAATGAATGCAAACACAATTTTCAGATTTAGGACAGTAAGAACACAATTTTGACACAAAATTTCAATTTCGATGATTTTTAAATGTTTAGAAGTCTTAATCCAAGCAATCACAAGACCAACTTTGACTGTAATTTTGAAAGTGTTATAATTGATAAAATCAGCCAAAATTCTGGATTTTAGCAGGAAAATACAGCAAGATCTCGCTCCCGAAATTTTGGAAAAAATGTCGGGGACGATGGCGCTTGGAGTGCAACACGGTCCTCGCAACTTTTTTCCAAATTTTCAGGGATGAAAGATATTGTGATTTTATTGCAGAATCCAAAGTTACGGCTGATTTGGAGATGTTTTGATCGGTCAAATTGTCGGACAAAGATTGAATCAAGAGGGTTTCAAAAATTAGGGTTTTGACATTTAACCACTTAATTTTCAAAATTAAAGCACAGATATGAATTGATAATTTGTAATAGAAAAACAGATCTGAAGCAAGCATTAACAATTAAGCATTTCACAAGTTCAATGTTCAAAAAGAAAATTTAGGGTTTTTATGCAATCACCTCTAAAATTTTGCAAAAGATCAAACATGGAAATGTAATCAAGGAATCAATTTTCAGATCTAAGCATGAAAAATCAGAAAGGATGTTTACATCGGGTTCACCAAAATGTAAAGCAAAAAATCGCGGTCGAACCCTAGTTGGTCTCCCCTCTTCTAACTCCGAGGAGAGAGAAGGGAGGTTCGCTAGGATTCGATGGGTTTTCACTTAGGGGGAAGACCTTACATTCAAAAGAGGGGTTGAAACTCATAAGATTCAATCCCACACAATGTAAGATTGGATGCTAAATGAATTTCAAGGGTTTGGAAAGCAAAGCTACCCTCTTTTGTAAAGAATGTTGATTAAGGAAATTAAGCTAAGAATGCATAGAAAGTCATAAAGATTCGCTTATAAACTGAGTTTAGGTTATAGGATGAAGCTGCGGACCTGGAATTAGCAGTAGAATGTCGATACGGTGTTGTCCTGCAAATTTGAGAAAAAGTTGTCGGGACGATGGCGCCCGGCGCCACGGTCCTCCGAAAAATCCGCGAAACGAAGTGGGATCGGTTCGTCTCTGCACAAGGATTCCAAATCTTCAATCTCAGCCGCGTACCTGCAACCTACACATAGAAAAGAGAAGACGATGGGGGGTTAGGGATTAGGGGTTTGCCTTTAGGTCAAACCCCGGTTTTGGAATTAACCAAGAAATGAGCAAGAGCTGTAAATGTAAATGACTGTAAAACAAGTACTAATACCTTGTTCTAAGGATGTTGGTATCCTTATGTGCGAAGGTTTAGATGTTGTATGTTGTATGTTGTAGTAGCATGTAGTAAGTGATCTCCTCTTCAATGGTTGAATCCTTGACTTGAATGCAACACTTAGCCTTGAATGGAGACTTGAAATGATCAATTGCTTGAAGGAATGCTTGAATGCTTGAATGCTTGAGTATAGTTTCCACGCTTGTACACATATGTCCTTCTTACCCAAATGGGAGAAGAAAATGTAGTTTATATACTTGTCAATTAGGGCTGATAGACTGATTTTCCCGACCTTAGGCCGACCAGGGAAGTATATTTCCAAATTGCAATCAAAAAGACCCGATATCACTTAGGAAACCGGGCCCAAAATAGGACCCAAGGACCAGGGCGCTGGGCGCCCTGGTCCTGAGGGACCAGGGCGCTTGGCGCTCTGGTCCCACCTCCAGGACAGCGGGGTGCAAGGGGGTTCAGGCCAGGGTGCTTGAAAAATGCAGTTTTCAGTGTCGTGAGCAAGTTTTGGGGTCTCCATTCAGGTTGCGTGTTGCGTCGCCATCGTGAAGACCGAAATGCAGTCGAAATTGCAAGTGTCACAATTTTAGGACGCTACAGGACTAAAGGTTTGTCAATGCAAATAGAGCATGGCCTTTCATTTTGTCTTCAACACATGCCATATAAGATGACTTTGAATGTGAAAGTCTTGAGGTGGTAGAAGATGATGCTCTAGATATAGGCAACCAAATATGAGCCCTCTAAAGAAAATATTTCATCTCATCAAATCTACTTTGCATAACAACAATGCCCATCATGTCCTATCTTGGTGCAATAAAAACACTTAGGCTTTTCCTTCCTTAATGAAGACCTCTTGGAAGAGGAGGAAGAATCTAAATATTTTGCATCATTGTATATAAAGGGAACCCCTTCATCATCATTTTATATTCAAAACTAGTCATCATTGTATATTTGCATCAATAGAATAGAATTATTCTATCATATTTATTCACTATATCATAGTTTCATAGAAGTTCTTAGATTTTGGGTGGCTACAATCTTCAACCGAATCGTGCATTGTGTAGAGAATTCTATACCAACTCTAATATGTTATATGAGTTTGTAGGATGAATACTTGATAGAAATTTTAAGTTATTTCATGAGTCCTATCTCACAAACATGAAAGAGACTATTAAGAATATTCATCTTCTTTATTATGTCACTGTCTACTCCAACTATAATAATAATAATAACTCTAATTGAAATCTCAATCCGAAGTTTGGACATTCATCTGGTAAAGTTACTATATTCATGGCTAGTGTTCATTTAGTTATCAACCTAGGGACGTAAAACTTGAAATGGGTCTACACTATATATGCACTAAGCTCCTTCAATGGCTATTCTGCATTGCTATAGTAAATAACATTATGCAGAAAGGAAAAGAAAGAATAGAAATCATAGAAGGCTACATGAAAAACTTATAAAAACTATGCTAGAATGATCTAATGTAAATAACATAAATAACTTTGTTCTGGCTTGGTTGCAGGAACAGTCAGTGGATCTATTTCCAATGGCTACAGGAACAATCCAAGCATGAACTTCTACTACAACTAAAGGAGAAATAATTTCAATAAACATAAACACAGGATCACTCACCAAGTGGGCCCCCTTGGATGAGTGATATCAAGCTTCTAGCAAAATACTTTTAACAGATCAGAACAACATATTTTTCATTCATTTCTTCCTGAAAATGATTACATGTTCTAAAAGAAAAACTCTAGAATGCTTGCCAAAATTCTCTGCTCAATTCCTTTCTATCTGTCTAGCCTCTAAGAAAAAGGAAGAGATTATTATAAAACAAAGGTCAACTACAATGGACAACTCAAATCACACCTACAAGAAGAGGCGGATGATTGACAGATGAAGAAGATAACTAGACCTTGGCTGTAGGAAACGTGGATCTAAACCGAACCATAGTCTTTGCACACCGTAGCGATATTTTGCGATTTCAATGCCCACTAGGGTCAAACTCCCATAGTGATATATGGCTGCTCTGGTTATGCCATATCTCGCATTCGCTTGGCTCCTCTTCAGTTTGATCCCCAGTTATCTCACATGTGATTCTTCATTCCTTAGGCACGAAAGGAGAACATCCATCGTGGCATCATTTATTATCTGCACAAAACAAGAACAACATACAAGGACATGCATACATATTTTACTTAATTAATACATTAACTAACTCACATATAACATTATCCCAAATAATCTGCATAACAATAGGAACAAACCACTTGGCTGCAGGAATAAATTGGCATGGCTGCAGGAATAGACTGGCAAAGTTCAAACATGATTTCATAAGTTCAGGTTTACACATGGAATACATATAGTCAATTCACAATACTTTACTACCACAATGCAACCCAAAAGATGTCAAAAACCTAAGAGTTTTGATGGTAAAAACATGACAAAGTATCAACTTATTAGTCACTTCTTATAGAGTTGCATTACCTTCTTTGAATATGGGGGAGCATACCTCATGTTCCTTAGCTACCTCATCATTTCTCATATTCAGTATTGGTGTGGTGATCTTTGATGAGCATTTGGAAGAACCATATTTTTTCTTATATTGTGTTATACATCTATCTCCATAAAGTTTTGGGTTGTTGTCTTCAAGACACCAAATATGATTGTCATCTTCATCAATATGGCTTGAAACACCAAACATAATTGTAGCAACTTTAATTATAGATATTAGATACCTAACAAGAATTTAGAATCATCATTCAACTTGATATTTATTCTATCACAGTCCTTTTAGGAATGTAAGTAAATTTTGCATACATTCCTAGTTTTGTTTCTTCCTATGGTGTGGAGTATTATTAGATAGTTTTGGATAATCTTCATAATTCAGTGTCAGCAACCAATTTTTCTCACTTCATCGATGGTTCGCCACTTTGAAAGTGATTCAAAGTGTGAATTGGGAGGTTTAAGTTGAGGAATTTCTTTGCTTTGAAGGAGATATTACTTGGCAACTTTTCTGCATTAAATATTGGCGCTTCATTGCCACTTTCAAAGGCAGATTTAAAAAAGCTATGATAAATATAAAGGCATTGATACTATTTTCATTGGATAGAGATTATGCTGACAAGAAAAAGTGTTTGGTTCTTAATTTTGTTGCTTCATTCACATGCTAATAACTTTAGCATTCCATTTTATTGGGCACTAAAGCCTTAATGATTACTTTTACTTTGGCATGTTGGCTAGATAAATGAATATGTGGCAATCAATATCTACCTATGTGGTATTGGTGTAGAGTTATTTAATTTTTATTTGGAGTTATATTTGTTCTTATATTTTGTTATAAATCCACCCCATAAGGTTTTGGATTGTCATCTTCATTATGTGACTCTTAAGAGTCGTTTTTATATTTTAATAATTATGTGACTCTAAAGAGTCATTCTCGTATTTTCATAGCATATAAAAATTAGATTCATTGGACACTGAAGTGTTGATCCATGTGGATGTCTTCATAAGAATTAACTTAGTCTCGTCATGTGTAGAAAAAAAAGAATCACTCTTAGCACCCTTACACTAATTGCAATTGATGTAATTTTTAATATTACCTTTAGTTTTGTCACTATCAAATGATTTAGAGTTAAAAAAAATTGATATGGACTCGATAGGTTGAACAATACTTGTATTTTCATGGGCAATGATAAGAGACGATATGCGAGACCCACTTGCGGATGCTAGAAAATTAAAATCAGGCTTAAATATTGCTCAATTTCCTTGAAAATAGATGTGGATGCTTGTTTTAAATTATCAAATATTTTACAAAAATGGATTTTAGATACAAAGTCTAAATATTGAGATTTAAATGTGATAATTTTTTTGCTAGCATGTCATCCTAATGATTGAATTATGCTAGATTGAATAGGGTGTTTTATCGAGCAAGTTCATCACCTATCCTTCTCACACTAGTTACTTGGGTACATATAAGATAATTATTGCTTTATGTTTCAAGTCATAAGATTAATACACATTTCATAATATTATACAATTATATGTCTCACCTTGGTCTATTGTTTATAATTGATCATCATTGTACATTTGCATTCTTCAATAGAATAGAATTAGTCTCTCATATTTATTCACTCTTGTACTTTCATAAAAGTTCCTAGATCATGGATGGTTACAATATTCAACAAAATCTAGTAATGTGTAAAGTGTTCTTTACCAACTCTAATATGGTATATGAGTTTGTGGGATGAGTACTTGACAAAAATTTCATATGTGTTGTAGTACCCCTACTCGTTTGAACTCATTGGACTCATATTTTATTGGTTGTTTTCAGTGGATACATTACGATGATTTGTTATTCAAACTTGTATGACATTATTTCATGCTTTATTTGGATATGAGATGCATAATTTATTTGCAGTATTTCAGTACTTATGATTTATAGCATTTTATGGATTATTGCTATGTACTGACACATTACTTTATCTATGCAATGTATGTTGTGTGTTTGCGAGTGTATTGGATGCAAGGAGATGATTTTCCTTCACTCATTTAGGTGAGACAGAGAATGTCACAATTCTCCTTCATCAGTGTGTATGCAGTGTTTTCTGTATTGTATATATGCATGTGTGGTTTGGTGATGCAGGATATTGCAAGTACAAGTATCGGGTAGTGTGTGGGAGAAAAAGTGACACTAAGCAAACATGCCCTAATCTCACTTTCAATCACACATTTGTGGAATACGAAAGAGCCTAGAGGTATCACACAATTAGCTACTTCTTCTTGTGGAAGAGAGAGCTACGGGCTACCTATTAGGATTTCTATTCCTTTGTTGCAATTGAAAGATGAAATGATGCAAGTTCAATCCCTAACCCCAAAGTGCAAGTATAAACTAATAACAAGATTGCAAAATTGAACTTAAACAATGGAAAGCTATAAACACAAGGACAAGACAAGAATGCAAATGCGTACCCGGAGTTAAAATCTGATTGAAAATGTTCGGGACGGGGGTGCGGGCGCCACTGTCCTGATTCTGCCCCTGAAACTGCTCCGGAAACTGCTGTTTTGCAAAGCTGTCAAAAATGCTGAAAACTACTGTCAGAAGGACCAGGGCGCCCAACGCCCCTGTCCCAGGGACCAGGGCGCCCAGCGCCCATGTCCTGGTAGGACCAGGGTGCCCCACACCCCTGTCCTAGTCTTTTGCTCTGAAATTTGGTGTGTTGTTTAGTCTCCGTCTGCTTCTTCCGGATCTGTAACTTGCGATGTCGTCCGAGTCCCGAAACCTGCACTTATATCTGAAAAGGTGTGGTGGGCGGCTATATAGGGTTTTGCCTTAGTCAAACCCCCTCTTCGGTGATTTCCACCTCCACGAATAGCCAAGTTGTATTGTAAAATGTATTGTGTGTGCAGACCTAGTGTGTGTGCAAGGTCCTTAAATGCAAGAAAGCAAACTAGAGCAACCTAGCAAGTAAACCCTAATTGCTTGTAAATGATAATGTAAATGCTCTAAATCAAGATGCAAAGTGATCTAAAGCATGAATAAAGGATACATTGAAGCTTATGCAAAGACATGAAAACAACATGAAATCATACCCAACCCTCAAGGGAGGAGTACAAGCCAATCTTCAGTCAGTAATCTCCTATTGTTCTTTAATGTCTCCCAAGCCCTAAATGAATGAAATTGATGAATGCTTGATGGATGGATGTTGAATGTTATTGAAGTCTTCAAAGATCTGCTCTTTCGCTGCATAGAAGGTCCTCGAAAGCCAAAGTTCCCATCCTTTCAAATGAAGAAAGAGAGCTCTTATATATGAAACCCTAGGTCTTAATTTCCACTTTTGGCCGACCTAGAGATTGAATATCCTGCCAATTTCTTGGGGTTAAGCTTTATTTTATGATTGGATCGCGCTCCTAAAATTTTGGGAAAAATGTCCGGGACCATGTGCACTCCGGGCGCCATGGTCCTCTCCGGGCGCCATGGTCCCGACAACTTTTCACCAAATTTTCAGGGCCGTCGGATATGATGATTTTAGAGAGAATCCTGAAGTTACAGGTGATTTCAAGATGTTTTGACCCCCGAAATCAAGCCCCCAAGTTCAAAATAGGACCTAATTAGGGTTTTTGATTAAATGATGTATAGGAAGAATAAAATGAAAAGGGCACACTTTAATGAAAGGGCCCAACTTTATGATGTGGGAGATGATAAAATAGAACCTTAGACCTAATTAATTTGATTAATTAAGTGCTAAAGGGGAAATGCAATGCAAAATGCAAAATGTGCCAAGGCGGGTGCTAAACTAGGTGTGAAATTGTACCACCCTAGCAAGTGCGTACAATTTACGATGCTACATTTAGCCCCCACTTTAGTGGTCATATGAACACTACGTGCATATGCAAGCTAAAGTATAGAAAAGTAAACATTATTTGAAAAAGGATATATCCATAAGTCTGTCAAACGAAGCCCCCAGCGGTATCTGCAGTACACAGTTAGGAACCGCACCCTACAAAACACACGTTAGATCACAAAATCACCTAACGCTTACTAAGGAAGGTGATGAAAATTCGAGGGTAGCTATATGCCCCCCCCTGTTTCGGCTTGCTAATTTTAGTGAGTTGAAACAGGGTATCATGTTTACCACTTCGAATTGTTAAAGAATATTGATGACAAATGCTCACAAGAAGATTTGATATGAGATCAAAAACTAATGGAGAATCATTTGGTAAGAAAGAGGACTAAATCTCAATTCCAACACAACAAAGAGTGTGAGGATTTGAGAGTTCTCCAACACAAGATGAAGGATGTAAATGGAAACAAAATGCAAAGAGAAGAAAAGAAAGGAAAAAAGCATGAATACACACATTGGTGATCCATGAGAAGAATAGTGAGAGAGAAAACATGGACTTCTCGCCCCTAGATCTTGTCTAGGTGATCCATGGGAAAAGGACATGGAAAACTAGCCCCTAGAGTCTGTCTAGGTGATCCATGTAAGGGAGGAGAGTGAGAAAGTCTAGCCTTATGCCACTAGTTCCACTAAACCTCGTGCATGTGTGTGTAAGGGAGGTTAGAAGCACCTCATAGGAGTCTATGCCCGAGTATGCTACAACCTGTATATGTATAGTACAAAAGCATGACATCTCGCTCTAAGAGTCTATGCTCTGGTTCCGAGAATGACCCATTGCTCAAAAAGTGTAATGTTTATGTCATAAGCAAAGTAGAACAAGGATACCTGCCTTCATCACAAAAGAAGGTACCCCAAAAATGCAACAATGTCATAGATCCAAGCAAGGGAGTTTTTGCATGCTTTAAGCAAGGATAAGATAGTTGAAAAGGGATATCTTGTAGTATGTGTAAAGGAGATCCTTAGAGGAGAAGAGATCTTTGTACAAAAGACACCTATCCCCAAGAGGAATTGTCTTAGACAAATATAACATCTTCTAGAATAAGACAAAGAAGAGAATAAGAATGCAATACTTCCTTCTTTTGCGAGGTGAAAGTGATTCTTAATGAAGGATGACACTCTTTTTAACCCAATTGGGAGAGTGAATTCATTATGGATGTATTTTACCAAGTGCAAAAGAGGTTGTAGTCAAGGACTTACACCTCTTGTAAGAGAGAATCCTTGAACAAACAACAACAAATGCATACAAGGAATAACATCAAGTAATAAAGTTCACACCGTCCACAAAATAGGAAAAAGTGGATCCTTAGATTAAAAATAAGGAAAGATCATTGCCTCCCAAGGATAAGGACAATGAGAAGGACTTACACAATCTTCTAGGGAGAGATAAGCAAAAGAAGAGATGTATGAAATCACTCTTGTCCCCATAGGAACAAGAAAATTAGGCTATTATGTTGCTTCAAAAAATATGATTGCACTTGAAATTGTACCATCATGAATGACAATGAGCCCCCAGTAAATGAGCTACCAATGTCACATAATGATGAGCAACATAATAGCCATTAATGTTATTTAAAGACATGATAGACTAAATGAGGTATTTGAATATGACATGTTAAATGCTCAACTATAAGTGAGATCAAAAACATGTATAAAATGATAAAAGTTGAAGAAGAAAAGTCACATGAAATCTTAGAAGAGGGATGAGTGTAATTTATTAGAGCCTTATCCCTAGAGGAAAGGACTTTATGATGAATAGGAGATAAAGATTCATAAGTGGATTTAGAAATTTGAGGGGATTCATAAAGAGATTTGTTCATTGCCAAGATTTCCTTATGAGGGGAATGAGAGTTGATAGAAGTAGAAGATGATTTAGTTGAAGTGAGATCATCATCACTACTAAATATAGCATTCACATTGAGAGATGGTCTTTTAGATGCTTTGGTACGTTTGCAAGGATTATAGCCAAGTCCAAAGGCATAATTGTGAAAATTAGTCTCTAGAGGAACTTTTATCCCTTGTTCATGAGCGCCACAACCATTTCCATGATACCCATGCTTAGCAAAAATGTGAAAACCACGACCATAACGATCAGCCATTTCAGAAAGAGAAGGTGGTTTTTCATAAGACAAAGAATCAAACTCTTCATAATTAGAGGTGTGAGGAGAAGAAGTTTGAGAAGCGGCCACAAAATTATTGCTCATAGGTTCAAGTAAGACTGATTGATCTCTAGTTTCTTCCTTCTTTTTACCTTTAAGATCTCTAGGAGGAACCCTATATTCACCTACAAAGGTGGGATTAAAATCAAGGGATCCCCAATCATCTTATGCGAGAACCTTCTCAGGATCAAAAGCCTCTTCATGTGTAGACTCAAGTTGAGAAGGATCTTCTTCAGGAGCTTCAGACTCATCCAAAGAATTTTGATTATTAGAGGGTGATGATTCATCCATAGGTATCTTTTTTAACGAGTCATCACTAGAAGAGGAAGGCTTAGAAGAACTCCCTTTGGGAGTAGATGTTTGTAAACAAGCCTGAAGATTAGTATCACCTATCAAGGTATATGTCTTATTGTTATAAATAAATTTAACTTGTCTATGCAATGTAGAGGGGACAACTTGCATACTGTGAATCCAAGGTCTCCCTAATAACAAGTTGTATGTTAGATTTCCTGATATAACATGGATAGGAGTAGGCAAAGTAACAAGTCCCACTGTGATGGGTAAAGTGATAATACCTAATGAAGACTTAGCCACATTATCAAAGCCTCGAATGGGACGAGAGTCAGGCTCAATAAGGGATGTATCCGCATTCATCTTATGCAATAGATTAATGCTACACACATTAAGGCCAGAGCCATTATCTACCAGTGTTCGTCTTATAGCAATGTCATTTATTATAACCACAATCATCAAGGGATCATATTGATGTTGAATTTCACTAGTAGGCAACTCATCTTGAGTAAACACAATTTGAGCTTTAGGATTCATCACAGAGTTAACCAAAGATACTATATTACTAGATGTATTAGGTGGAGGAACATTCAAATCTTTCAAGGCATCTTGTAACATTCCATGATGAGTGGAAGAAGTTTGGATCAAATTCCAAAGGGATATCTTAGCAGGGGTAGCTTTAAGTTGTTCTATGAGATCATATTCCTTACCAAGAACTTGTGAAATATGAGGAGCTTCAGGAAGAATAGGTTGGGAAGGAGGAAGTGAAGTTGGGATAACTGGAGGAGGAGGTGGGAAGTATCTAGTAGAATGATCCATCGATTTGGGCTTTCTATCTCCAGTTCTGAATTAC
Source organism: Cryptomeria japonica (assembly GCF_030272615.1). Taxonomy (NCBI): domain Eukaryota; kingdom Viridiplantae; phylum Streptophyta; class Pinopsida; order Cupressales; family Cupressaceae; genus Cryptomeria; species Cryptomeria japonica. Next base: position 379,074,654 of record NC_081412.1, read on the forward strand.
GAAATGGCTCTGTTGGTCGCATTGGACTTCTCTCTACCAGGTATCCGGCGATAACTCCGAAAGCTATCAAAACTAAACATCTAAAGTCTGTATGCATTGATAGGAGTTGACAAACAAGTCAAGCTAAGCCAAACCTGCAGGCATCCGCCCGCTTCGAAAGCAGACTGTGCCTTAAAAGTGCATTGAAACAGAGCCGGCTTTCTCGCCTCTCGATTGTTGCAGCACAATGCAAGCCGGTGATTCCAACTACCTTCCTCCCACCCACCCCAATCTATAGCCGGGTGGGAGGGAATCTATAGCCGGATTAGGTTGCCTATTGTTTCTTGTGTTATAGGTATGAGCAACCGCATGATAACTCTCTCTAGTCAGTTGCTTAGCATACTCATAAGGTCTCTTAGTAGAATAACCTCCTTGCACAGTAATAATAGGTTTGTTAGGAGTGCAAAAAGAATCATTAGCATAGCCAACTTGAACCACTAAGATAGGCTTATTTAAAGGTTGAGAATTTTGAGAAGGACAAGCACCTTGGATAGTGAAGAGAGGTTTGTTAGGTGTTTCATTTACATGTATCAAATTGATTGAGGATGGTTTAGGGGAATGAACAAAAGTGTTGGAAGAATTATTGATAGTCTTCTCTTGCACTAAAATCTCATCACGGATCAAATCAATTTTAGGAGAGAGACAAGGGATAGGCATTGATGTTCTAGTAGGAAGAGTAATACTAGGAAAGGTCATATCATCCTTTATCATCAAAGGATCTACATGGGAAATAAACTCTCTAGGAGAAGGATCAACATTACTCTCTAAAGTCTCACTTTTGAGAGGGAGATCTTTGAGAGAGATGTTAACCATCTTGCTTTGAACTAGGGTATCCTTATGAGTAGAACCAAGTTGAGGAGAGGGAGATGCTTTATTTTTAGAGGGATAATAATTAAGATTCAAGGAAGGTGAGAAATTATCAAGGGAGAGAGAGTAATCTACACCTTCTTCTAATGGTTCATCCCAAATAGTGAAGTGGTTGAAAGGAATGTTTGAAGTATTGTCAATTTCGGGAGAGGAGATAACATTGTTTATTAATTCCTCATCCTTAGGAGGGAGAGGATCAATAGATGTGTTAAACTCATCCTCTTTCCTCAAAATATATTCAACATGATCTTTAGGGGAGAGAGAATTAGGGAAATTGCTTATTATTTCATCTTCTTTCTCTAAGGGATGCTTATGGGTAAGACCAACTTTAGGAGAAGGGCAAGCATTTATCATTAATTCATCATCTCTAGTGGGAATTTTGTTGGAAAAGGAAATGCCATTACTAGGAAATGTAGGGATAACATCATCTTCTTGCACAAAAGGATCCTCATGAAGGGAGCATTTTTTAGGAGCCACAAAGTCATCAAGGGCATCATCTAACAAAGCATGATCATATCTATTAAAAGGTTTATCTTTTTATTCAAAAGGAGATATCTCTTCATAGAGGGGATCATTGAAAACAACCATGTTACTAGATTTAGTGGAAGAGCTGATAGGAATGTACCCTTGAGAGGAATCATTCGACTTATCATTCTCATCACAACGAAATGGCATAGTAACAATGTTTATGAGTTTTTGGTAAAATGAAGGTTTGGTATATTTAGGTTTCAAAAACTCATCTAAAGCTTCATCTAACTCATAATCATCACAAATATGAACATCTTGCAAATAAAAATCTGACATTTTGAAATTGCATAAAATTTAAACACACAATGCAAAGAAACACACTTTTTTTTTTTTTTTTAATGAAAATGAAATGAAAACACACTAAATCTAGATCTAGATCTAACAAATTCAATGCAAGAGGAAGCAATGATAGATTCACGTCGGGTTCACCAAAATGTGTGGGAGAAAAAGTGACACTAAGCAAACATGCCCTAATCTCACTTTCAATCACACATTTGTGGAATATGAAAGAGCCTAGAGGTATCACACAATTGGCTACTTCTTCTTGTGGAAGAGAGAGCCATGGGCTACCTATTAGGATTTCTATTCCTTTGTTGCAATTGAAAGATGAAATGATGCAAGTTCAATCCCTAACCTCAAAGTGCAAGTATGAACTAATAACAAGATTGCAGAATTGAACTTAAACAATGGAAAGCTATGAACACAAGGACAAGACAAGAATGCAAACGCGTACCTGAAGTTAAAATCTGACTGAAAATGTTTGGGACGGGGGCGCGGGCGCCACTGTCCTGATTTTGCCCCTGAAACTACTCCAGAAACTGTTGTTTTGCAAAGCTGTCAAAAATGCTAAAAACTGCTGTCAGAAGGACCAGGGAGCCCAGCGCCCCTGTCCTGGCAGGACCAGGGTGCCCCACGCCCCTGTCCTGGTCTTTTGCTCTAAAATTTGGTGTGTTGTTTGGTCTCCGTCTGCTTCTTCCGGATCTGTAACTTGCGATGTTGTCCGAGTCCCGAAACCTGCACTTATATCTGAAAAGGTGTGGTGGGCGGCTATATAGGGTTTTGCCTTAGTCAAACCCCCTCTTCGGTGATTTCCACCTCCATGAATAGCCAAGTTGTATTGTAAAATGTATTGTGTGTGCAGACCTAGTGTGTGTGCAAGGTCCTTAAATGCAAGAAAGCAAACTAGAGCAACCTAGCAAGTAAACCCTAATTGCTTGTAAATGATAATGTAAATGCTCTAAATCAAGATGCAAAGTGATCTAAAGCATGAATAAAGGATACATTGAAGCTTATGCAAAGACATGAAAACAACATGAAATCATACCCAACCCTCAAGGCAGGAGTACAAGCCAATCTTCAGTCGGTAATCTCCTATTGTTCTTCAATGTCTCCCAAGCCCTAAATGAATGAAATTGATGAATGCTTGATGGATGGATGTTGAATGTTATTGAAGTCTTCAAAGATCTACTCTTTCGCTGCATAGAAGGTCCTAGAAAGCCAAAGTTCCCATCCTTTCAAATGAAGAAAGAGAGCTCTTATATATGAAACCCTAGGTCTTAATTTCCACTTTTGGCCGACCTAGAGATTGAATATCCCACCAATTTCTTGGGGTTAAGCTTTATTTTATGATTGGATCGCGCTCCTAAAATTTCGGGAAAAATGTCTGGGACCATGTGCACTCCGGGCGCCATGGTCTCGACAACTTTTCACCAAATTTTCAGGGCCATCGGATATGATGATGTTAGAGAGAATCCTGAAGTTACAGGTGATTTCGAGATGTTTTGACCCCCAAAATCAAGCCCCCAAGTTCAAAATAGGACCTAATTAGGGTTTTTGATTAAATGATGTATAGGAAGAATAAAATGAAAAGGGCACACTTTAATGAAAGGGCCCAACTTTATGATGTGGGAGATGATAAAATAGAACCTTAGACCTAATTAATTTGATTAATTAAGTGCTAAAGGGGAAATGCAATGCAAAATGCAAAATGCGCCAAGGCGGGTGCTAAACTAGGTGTGAAATTGTACCACCCTAGCAAGTGCGTACAATTTACGATGCTACAGGTAGGTACAAGGTATCATCTCCAGGCTTCATAGGTCTGAGCGTGCCTTATATTTTCTGATGGAAATGGAGAAGATAGTAGTTGACCCTATTTTATTCAGTTGGTCGTCCTGTTAGTTTGTTCAGCCTTCATATTTTGTTGTTTGATCTTTTATGAGTATCTGCTTGAGGTTTACTCAGTTTGTGTGTTTAGTGATTTTAATTATTGCGTGTTACATTTTATTTGTCTTGGAAGGGTGAAAAATTGTTAATAATGTGAATTAAATAGTGACTCTATGATTTAACATCCTTCGTGTAGTAGGTGAATTATCAAAACTATATTCTAGGTTTGGTTTTCAAAATTATACTATAGTTGTACGTATTTTAAATATTAGGAATTGATTATAAACTTATATATATATTCGAAGGTGAGTATAGTTTATGACTAATTATATTGATTATTTTAATATGATTTATGATAAGTTGAAATATTTGAATTCTACGACCTAGCATATAGAATGATTAATCATTTGTTATATAGATGTAAGTTAAATGGTAGACAACTTGATTTTATCGATCACACATATTCTCATATATATAAATTAGTATTATATATTATTATTTATACATTTAAAGTTTATTATTTACATTGCAAATTATTATATAGTTGCATGTACTTATATTTTGAGAAAGGTGGCGGGTTAGTATAAGCGACTATGTCGCATGGTAGATTGGGAGGTCGATTAGTCTTCCATTTAACTCGGATCTAAGAACAATGACCACTATGAGTTGACATGTGGCATACGACCAACAAGTAGGCATAGACCATTAGTTAGATGCAGAAATTTAGAGGTTTTATCATAGATACGTGTGTAATTATTGAATATGTAAATAGATTTGCGGAATTTAATTACTTTATGAAAATCCATAATATATTTTAAATATATAATTATAGAAAATGGTTATTAAAGAATTTGTTAAACAAGATTAATGTTTAAATATATATATATATATATATATATATATATATATATATATATATATATATTAATGAAAGGTCATTAACTATATAATAGACATTGACTGCTCCTACGAAAGCATAAACCACATGCAAGATACTTAAACCGTCAATTAAGGATTGGTCAACAGGTAATGTGGAGACCATGGATAGTTCTGACAGCATGAGCATTAAACTCGCCCATGACAACTCCCTCATTCCGCAAAGATAGACGTCGACAGTTATATAATCCATGATCTGTGGTATATAACTGCAGTAAGTAGTATGCTAAATCATGTTGCAGCCACATACTCGATATGGTGGCAAGGATTTAATATATACCAGTCATAGTTAAACCCACCGATATATTGATCAACATGCATAGAAGAAGACACTCAGTGGTGGCATAAACAACAGAAAAAGATGCAAATAAACTGCAGTAAATAATATGATAACATACACATAGTGCCAATAATCTAGGATAGTCAGCAATAGGAAACCAAGGAATAGTTAAATCTTGCACGATAATAGCAGTAAATGCATCAAAGAATGCCATCTCTTGTAGACATGGGAAAAGTAAGAAGAGTTAAAAGTAATAAACTCCTAAACAATTACAATCTTTGAGCCTTTGAATAGGGAGAAATCATAGGAAATATTAGGATAAATAGAGGGAGATAGGAAGAGAGGATACTTTTTCATTCACAAGAAAGGAAGGACGATAGATTCGTGAAGAGAAGAATATAATAGAGGAGAGGAATATAAGAGGAAACGAAATAAGAAGAATGACAAGAGAGAGAGTAGAGAGAATGGAAAGGACAGTTTAGGAAGAAAAAGAGTGAGGAAAGAAGGATAGATTGGAGAGAGAGATTTGCAAACAAGGCATAGTTCTGGTTGGCGAAAGAGCGTCAGAAGTTTCTCAACTAGTCAAACTCACAAAGAGGTCGGATTTTCTTTTAAGTTTGGGTTATTATTTAAGAAGTGTGAAACTGGAAGTTTTAGATATAGGTTATGATTATTTATATGATTTTGCTTATATCATTGTTATTGAAAGGTATTATTAATTGTTTGGAATAGATGAATGAAAAATCATAGAGTAATAGATGTAATTAAGTTAATTGCTATAATAGTGAAATTTGTCTAAATGGTTAGTTATATTTCAATTAAAGAACGTGGTAGCACACCTTTTGTCTTTATGAAAGAAAATTCATGCTTGTGTATCATAGCCTAGGTTTTAGGACTTATTAGTCACTTCGCTAGAAGAATTTGGAGAGTAATAGCTTTATGTTGAAACATTATAGAGATGGTGTGTATCAAACAGACAACTCGAAAGTCCGTAACTGGGTATGCCCATTATCTGAGAGTCAAGAAGGATTCTCCAACGTCTGTCAAGCCTATTTTGGATAATGTTCCTTCCAAAGTGAACCTAGCTCTTGAAGAAAGTGATGTGATAGGAAAAGACCCTACTGAATGTCTTACAAAAAAAACTACTTCTGTAAAGGAAAAAGAGCCTGAGCTAGAGCACTCACCAATAAGGCCAATTGTCATAAGTTCTGATACGTCTGAGGAATATACTCCTCTAAGTGATAATGAATCTGAGGGATATACCCCTCTGAGTGAGAGTGAATTTGAAGGTTATACTCCTTTATGTCCTAGTGAGTCTGAAGAATACACCCCCCTGTCTCCTTCGGAAAAGTGATGTAATGTGTTATATCACTACTATTATCAAGAAATAAAGATGTCATCCTTTCTATTATAAGTTGAGTTGAATATTATGCTTTTCTTGTAAGATTCATATGATGACATATATATATTTATTTTGACCCTAACTTATGTTATAAACTTGAATGAAGTGGATTTCAAAACTATCTAATGTTTCCATATTAAAATATTTTTTCCCTATAGTATTTAATAAGGGTATTTAATCTCTTAATTATAGTATAAGGTTAGTTGTTAGGGAGCATGATAGAATTACGGAAGACATAACGTTGCAAATATGTTTCTTTTCGCTAAGAAATGTCGACATATCTTAAGGTTTAAAATACTGAGTTTATATTGTCTAAGTTCTGCATATTCTATGTGTCCTGGTTCATTTATCTCTTTTCTCAATAAAATGACATTTATTATTTGTATTAATATAGTTGTAATTCTTATTTTCTGGAAATCTTAAATTGCAAGTTATTTATGCATTATGTTGTTTTAAGAAAAGATTGCTTGTATTAGGATCTTGTTTAAATGGTGTTTGCAGTCTAGTCTAAATTTCGTTACAATTCTGGTTGAGTTGTCATTGTGTCCTATGTTATTATATTTCCTTGGTCAGGTGTTGATGTATAACCTTATTGATGTGAGACATTGTGTGTTTTGTCCAAATGGTCAATCTTTGGTTAGTGATTTTGTATCCTTCACCTATGGTTTGTCAGGATTAGGTATGGATATCTGTTTCACCATAGAGTTCTCATAGAGAGACCTTTCCTGTAGTGTCCTATGAGAGAGAGTGGCTTTCGAGTAGGGGTCATGCTCGAAGTGGATGACAAGATAACCAGTCGAAAGTTAGATAAAAAGTGATAACCTAATAATTGATTAGGGGGTGGTTAGAATAATATTAATTAAGATAATGTACCTCGTGCATAGGTGTAGTGCTTGTACAAGGCTCATAATGTTACGAGAAGGCCTAGAATGGTAAACTTACCACCTTGTCTTCACGAAAGGATTGGTAGGGTCCACATGAGACTTAGTTGGAACTGGAGGTTCAGGAGAGGTTACCAGGATAACCTAGGATGGGGGCCGGGACCTATAGAGGTTGTACCATGGTATCCATCTTAAGCTATGCGATGACACTCTCTCCTTAGAGTCACTAGTGTTTTGTGAGTTGAGTTACATGGATGTTTGCGCAATCTTGTAGTCCTTTCGTACTTGTCTTACTTTGCTTGCTTGAGGGTTTTCTACTATCTCCTAGCACGATGGGGTGGTTCCATTTCGGGATCACATGGTCGAGTGGTAGTGCCACTTCCCATTGAATGCTCTAGAATGTATCTTCAGGTGAGGAAGGGCTTCACTGGTGTTCTTGGTTCATGGTTCATGTACCAGCTCATGTTCATGATCATTGTTCAGTTGAGACCTTGAGGTCCTTGTATCAAACTTTTACGTAACCTTCATATTGTAATGTTGTAATTCAAGGGATTTTTGTAAACATTTATTTTTGGATATTGAAAAAGGGAGTCATTGGAATGTTTGTTAATTCAGTTACTTTACTCTTTTGTATATATGAACTATGAGAAATGAATGCATTGGAGTACTTGATTCTTTCATTATGAAATTTAGATGTATGTGAAGATTTTATCTAAAACATTTAATTTTCCTAATTAGCTAAACAATAGGATTTTTTGTGGTGTTATTATAATCTACGAATTAATCTTCATTGGTAACCCTTAGGAAATCATGTGTTAGTCTTTCACTGTGTTATTAGACGTAAAATGGTTATAATTAGTGCACTTGTTCTTTAAAAAAAATATATATATTACACCTTTTAGTTGCCTAGTTGTATTGTTTTCCTTTAGGGTTTCTAGCGGGGCATTACATGTGTCCTATCTTGCAAACATGGAAGAAACTATTAAGTATATACATCTTTTTATATAATTACTTCTTATGGAGCTACATCATCTCATCTAAAAGTTGTGGGGAACATTTAAACCTTCTGGCTCCTTCTCTGGCTCATCATTTTTCATCATTTTGTACTATTGTGGAGATATTTGATTAGTTTTTGGAGGACCATATTTGTTCTTAGATTGTGTAATGTTGGTTTTTTCAATTGATTAACCTAAAACCATCTAAATATTAGCCATTTCTTATTCTCAAGAGCTCTAGGTCAGTTGCCAATAAAAAAGGTCTAACCCTAAGGCTAATACCTTCTACACTTTGGTTTTGCAAGACTAAGGGGGGTAACCCTACTACAATACCATTTGATCCTAATGACTTATGTCATATTGTTTAACCTTGGTATTGGGTATTTGAAAGATCAAGGGGGGCCAAAAAGTGGCAATAGAGAAAAAAATGTGCTTTCAACCTTTCCAAACATGCCAAAATCCGCTTTGACTTTTTGTTTGGGTCGAGCGAAAGTTGAATTTGGTTTGGTAATACCAAACCAAATCAGATATCCGATTTCTGATGTCACTATTGTGATGTCACCATTGTGATGTCACTAGTGTGATATCATACTTTTCAAATCGGATATCCAATTTTATCAATATAAAAAATATAGTTTAGTAAAATGGCCATAACTTTTGCGTTTCTTATCAAAATTTTGATTTTTTACAAGCGTTGGAAAGGTAATTCATAGACCTATCAAATGGATGAGTTAGTTTTACAATGTTATAGACCAAAAATTAATTATAATCAATTAAAGTTAGTCCTTCAGTTTTAAAACTTTAAATACTCACAAATTTTGCATACAAAGTCTCATTGTTTTTCCTATTACCTCCTTTATCTATCACTTGTCTATCTATACTTATATAATATATTTTATATATCTCTTTATTCTCTATTTATGTCCCTTATTTTCTCATTCCATGTAGATAAATAAATTCCCAAGTTACATGCATCTCTACATATATCTCCATCTTTCTATTCATATCTCTTCCTCTCCCACTCTATCATTGTCACTCCTTATTTCTATATTTCTCTCTAATAATATCTCTTCTCTCTATTTATCTCCCTCCTTTACCTTATCCTACCTATACTTATATATTACTTGTCTCTATCACCTCCTTTCTCTCCCTATCTTGTTCTCTCTCTCTCTCTCTCTATATCCCTATAGATCTATCTTCATGTATATTTATATTTCATTATCTCTAAATCTCACTTATTCACTCCATCTCTCCCTCCATTTATCTTACTCTCTCTGTCATGTTCTATCCATATCTATCTCTATCTCCATCTTCACATCTCCATCTCTTTCCCTATCAATATCTCTTTTTATATGTTCCTCTATCTTTATATATATTCCTCTATACATGATTAATCTACTTCTATGTCTCTTCCTCTATCGCCCTCTTGAAGTAATTTTCCCTTTCTCTATTTTTATCTCTTTATTTACTTGATTTTTATATATCTTTTGCTCTCTCCCCACATCATTCTCTATAGTGCCTTTATATATCTCTATATCTTCCTCTTTTTCTCTCTCCCTCTCTATCTATCCCTATCTATAATCTCTATCTCTCTTTCTCACTCTCTTGCACTATCTATATATCTCTATCTATCGATATTTCTCTTCCTTTATATCTCTCTATCTCTTCCTTTTTTATCTCTCTCTTTACCCCTCTCTGTCCATTTTTCTCCATCTCTTCATATATTTATCTTTGTCTTTACCTCTCTCTTTCTCTATATCTATTCACCTCCCTCTCCCTTTATCTTCATCTTGTATCTCTATCTTCCTCTCTCCTTTTCGATATCTAGATATGTATACCTCTTTCTATCCATCCTTGTCCTTTATTTTTTCTCCCTCTCACTTCATACTCTTTAATATCTATATCTCTATTTATGTATACCTCTTTCTATCCATCCTTGTCCTTTAGTTCTTTTCCCTCTCTTTAGTTCTTCATCTCTCTTCACCTTTATATCTCTCCTTATTTGAAAATTAGTATATATGGTCTCCTAAGGGGTTATATCATGTCCTAAGGGGTCATAGAACATCATATGACCCCTTAGGACATAATATGACCCCTAACGACACCATATGGTCTCCTAAGGGGTCATAAAACACCATATGACCCCTTCAGACACAATAAGACCTAATGACACCATATGGTGTCCTAAGGGGTCATAAGACACCAAATGACCCCTTAGGACACCATACAACCCCTAATGACACAATGTGGCATCCTAAAGGGTCATATTGTGTCCTAAGGGGTCATAGGACACCATACGACCCATAGCACCATATAGTATCCCAAGGGGCCATATGGTGTCTTAAGGGGTCAAAGAATGTCATATGACCAATTAGGACACAATACGACCCATGACGACACCTAAGGGATCATATAGTGTCATAAGGGGTCATAGGACACCATATGACCCCTTATAACACCATACGATCCCTTACGACACCATATGGTGTCCTAAGGGGTCATATAACACCATATGACCCCTTATAACACAAGAAGACCCATAATGGCATGATATGGTGTCCTTAGGGGTCATATGGTGTTAGGAGACACCATATGACCCCTTAGGACACAATATGACCCCTTAGGACACAATATGCCCCCTAACAATACCTAAGGGGTCATATGGTGTCCTAAGGGGTTATATGATGTCCTAGGAGCCTTTAGGACATAATATGACCCCTTAGCACACCATACAACCCATAATGACACCATATGGTGTCCTAAGGGGTCGTAGGACACCATATGACCCATTACAACACAATATGACCCCTAACAACACCTAAGGGGTCATAGTGTGTCCTAAGGGGTCATAGGACACCATATGACCCCTAACGACACTATATGGTGTCTTAAGGGGTCATATTGTGTCCTAAGGGTTCATAGGAGACCATATGACCTGTAATGACACAAAATGACACCTAACGATACCTAAGGGATCATATGGTGTTCTAAGGGGTCATATGACACCATATGACCCCTTAGCACACCATACAACCCCTAATGACACCATATGGTGTCCTAAGGGGTCATAGAACACCATATGACCCTTTAGGACACCATACAATGCATACTGATACTATATGGTGTCCTAAGGGGTCATAGGACACCATATGACCCCTTAGAAGACTATATGACCCATAACAACATAATATGGTGTCACAGAGGGTCATAGAACACCATACGACCCCTTAGAACACCATACGACCCATAACGATGTCATCTAGTGTTTGAAGGGGTCATAAGACACAATATTACCCCTTAGGACATAATATGACCCCTAACGACGTCATATAGTGTCCCAATGGGTCATAGGACACCATATGACCCCTTAGGACACCATACGACATCATACCACCCTTTACGACACCATATGGTGTCCTAAGGGGTCATATGGTATCCTAAGGGGTCATATAACACCATATGGCCCCTTAGAACACAAGACAACCCATAACGACATGATATGGTGTCCTAAGGGGTCATATTGTGCCATGAGACACCATATGACCCCTTAGGAAACAATATGACTCCTAACGATACCTAAGGGGTCATATGGTGTCCTAAGGGGTTATATGATGTCCTAGGAACCTTTAGTACACAATATGACCCCTTAGCATACCATACAACCCCTAATGACACCATATGGTGTCTTAAGGGTCATTGGGTACCATATAACCTGTTAGGACACAATATGACCCCTAACAACACCTACGGGGTCATATCATATCCTAAGGGGTCATATAACACAATATGACCCCTTATAACACAAGAAGACCCATAACAACATGATATGGTGTCTTAAGGGGTCATATGGTGTCAGGAGACACCATATGACCCCTTAGGACACAATATGACCCCTAACGATACCAAAGGGGTCATATGGTGTCCTAAGGGGTTATATGATGTCCTAGGAACCTTTAGGACACAATATGACCCCTTAGCACACCATATAACCCCTAACAACACCATATGGTGTCCTAAGGGGTCGTAGGACACCATATGACCCGTTAGGACACAATATGACCCCTAACAACACCTAAGGGGTCATATTGTGTCGTAAGGGGTCATAGGACACCATATGACCCCTAACGACACTATATGGTGTCTTAAGGGGTCATATTATGTCCTAAGGGGTCATAGGACACCATATGACCCCTAACAACACAAAATGACACCTAACGATACCTAAGGGGTCATATGGTGTTCTAAGGGGTCATAGGACACCATTTGACCCCTTAGCACACCATATGACCCCTAATGACACCATATGGTGTCCTAAGGGATCATAGAACACCATATGACCCCTTAGGACACCATACGATGCATAATGACACTATATGGTGTCCTAACAGGTCATAGGACACCATATGACCCCTTAGAGGACCATACAACCCATAATAACATAATATGGTGTCTTAGAGGGTCATAAAACACCATATGACACCTTAGAACACCATACAACCCATAACGACACCATGTGGTATCTTAAGGGGTCATAGGACACCATTTGACCCCTTAGCACACCATATGACCCCTAATGACACCATATGGTGTCCTAAGGAGTCATATGGTGTTCTAAGGGGTCATAAAACACCATATGACCCCTTAGGACACCATACAATGCATAATGACACTATATGGTGTCCTAAGGGGTCATAGGACACCATATGACCCCTTAGAGGACCATACAACCCATAACAACATAATATGGTGTCTTAGAGGGTCATAGAACACCATATGACTCCTTAGAACACCATACAACCCATAACGACACCATGTGGTGTCTTAAGGGGTCATAGGACACCATTTGGCCCCTTAGCACACCATATGACCCCTAATGACACCATATAGTGTCCTAAGGAGTCATATGGTGTCCTAAAGGGTCATTAAACACCATATGACCCCTTAGGATACCATTTGATACATAATGACACTATATGGTGTCCTAAGGGGTCATAGGACACCATATGACCCCTTAGAGGACTATACAACCCATAACAACATAATATGGTGTCTTAGAGGGTAATAAAACACCATATGACCTTTTAGAACACCATACGACCCATAATGATACCATGTGGTGTCCTAAGGGGTCATACGACATAATATTACCCCTTAGGACATAATATGACCCCTAACAACGTCATATAGTGTCCTAAGGGGTCATATGGTATCCTAATGGGTCATATAACACCATATGACCCCTTAGAACATAATAAGACCCATAACCACACAATATGGTGTCCTAAGGGGTCATATGGTGTCATCAGACACCATATAACTCCTTAGGACACAATATTACCCCTAATAATACCTAAGGGGTCATATGGTGTCCTAAGGGGTTATATGATGTCCTAGGAACCTTTAGAAAAAAATATGACCCTTTAGCACACCATACAACCCCTAACGACACCATATGGTGTCCTAAGGGGTTGTAGGACACCATATAACCCATTAGGACATAATATGACCCCTAACAACACCTAAGGGGTCATATTATTTCCTAAGGGGTCATAGGACACCATATGACCCCTAAGGACACTTTATGGTGTACTAAGGGGTCATATTGTGTGCTAAGGAGTCATAGGACACCATATGACCCCTTAGCACTCCATACGACCCCTAATGACACCATATGGTGTCCTAAGGGATCATATGGTGTCCTAAGGGGTCATATAACACCATATGACCCCTTAGGACACCATACGACACATAATGACACCAAATGGTGTCCTAAGGGGTCATAGGAGACTATATGAATCCTTAGGAGACCATACGACCCATAACAACATAATATGATGTCCTAGAGGGTCATAGAATACCATATGACCCCTTAGAACACCATACGACATATAATGACACAATGTGGTTTCCTAAGGGGTCATAAGATACAATATGACCCCTTAGGACATAATATGACCCCTAACAACATTATATAGTGTCCTAAGGGGTCATACAAAACCATATGACCCCATAGAACACCATATAACCTCTTAGAACACCATACGACCCTTTACAACACCATATGGTGTCCTAAGGTGTCATATGGTATCCTAAGGGGTCATATAAAACCATAGGACCCCTTAGGACACCATATAACCCCTTAGAACATAAGAAGACCCATAACGACACGATATGGTGTCCTAAGGGGTCATATGGTGTCATGAGACACCATATGACCCCTTAGGACACAATATGACCCCTAACAATATCTAAGGGGTCATATGGTGTTATGAGAGGTTATATGATGTCCTAGGAATCTTTAGGACACAATATGACCCCTTAGCACACCATACAATCCCAAACGACACCATATGGTGTCCTAAGGGGTCCTAGGACACTATATGACCCGTTAGGACACAATATGACCCCTAACAACACCTAAGGGGTCATATTGTGTCCTAAGGGATCATATTGTGTCCTAAGGGGTCATAGGACATCATATGACCCCTAACGACACAAAATGACACCTAACGATACCTAAGGGGTCATATGGTGTTATAAATGGTCATAGGACACCATATGACCCCTTAGCACACCATATGACCCGTTAGGACACAATATGACCCCTAACAACACCTAAGGGGTCATATTGTGTCCTAAGGGGTCATAGGACATCATATGACCCCTAACGACACAAAATGACACCTAACGATACCTAAGGGGTCATATGGTGTTATAAACAGTCATAGGACACCATATGACCCCTTAGCACACCATACCACCCTTAATGACACCATATGGTGTCCTAAGGGGTCATATAACACCATATGACCCCTTAGGAAACCATACGACACATAATGAAACCATATGGTGTCCTAAGGGGTCATAGGACACCATATGACCCCTTAGGAGACCATACGACCCATAACAACATAAAATTGGTGTCTTAAGGGGTCATAGAACACCATATGACCCCTTAGAAGACCATACGACCTATAATGACACCATGTGGTGTCCTAAGGGGTCATAAGATACAATATGACCCCTTAGGACATAATATGACCACGAACGACATCATATAGTGTCCTAAGGGGTCATAGGACACCGTATGACCCCTTAGGACACAATATGACCCCTTAGGACACAATATGACCCCTTAGGACATAAAATAACCCTAATGACACTTAAGGGGTCATAGGACACCATACGACACATAACAACACTAAATGGTATCCTAAGGGGTCATATGGTGTCCTAAGGTGTCATAGGACACCATATGACCCATAGCACCATATTGTCTCCAAGCATATGGTATCCTAAGGGGTCATACGACACCATATGACCCATTAGGACATAATAAGACCCTTGATGACACCTAATGGGTCATATATTGTTGTAAGGGTTCATAGGACACCATATGACCCCTTAGGACACCATACGACTCCTTGCGATACCATATGGTGTCCCAAGGTATCGTATGGTATCCTAAGGGGTCATATAATGTCCTAAGGGGTCATATGGTGTCCTAAGGGGTTTTAGGACACCATATGACCCCTTAGGACACCATAAGACCCATAACGACACCATATGATGTCCTAAGGGGTCATATAGTGTCCTAAAGGGTCATATGGTGTCTAAGGGGTCATACGATGTCTTGTGACCCCTTGGGACACAATATGACCCCTTAGCACACCATACAACCCCCAATGCCACCATATGACCTGTTCGGACAAAATATGACCCCTAACAATACCTAAGGGGTCATATGGTGTCCTAAGGGGTCATAGGATACCATATGACCCCTTAACACACCATACGACTTGTAATGACACCATATGGTGTCCTAAAGGCTCATAGAACACCATATGACCCCTGAGGACACCACAAGACTTATAACAACATCATATGGTGTCCTAAGGTGTCATATGGTGTCCTAAAGGTTCATGATACACCATATGACCCTTTAGGACACCATACTCTCTCTCACATTATTTGTTTTCCTCAATTACCCTCGATTACCTCTCTCCTCCTATGGGTTTATAGATACTTCCCTCTCCCCCTCTACCCGCCCCCTAATTACTCTCTATGTCTCTCTTCACCTCTATCCCCATTTCTCTTCTCTCTTTGTTGATACTTTTCCCTCTCCCCCTCTCCTCCTACCCCCTAATAATCTCAAACTCTCCCTCTCATTCTCTCTTCACCCCAATCACCCCCTCCCTCTCTCTCTCCGCCTTCCACCTTATTACCTATAGCTCTCTCTCTCTCACACTCTTTCTTCCCCCCAATTAATCTCTCCTTCTCACCTCTCTCCCCCTCTCCTTTTTTTGATACTTCCCTACACCTCTCCTTGTCCCCTCTGAATTTTATTGCTAGAGATGAGAATGAAATGCAGAGAGACTAGTCTAGATCTTAGGGAAGAGAGAGTGACATAGAGGAGGAAATTATGAAGAGGTAGAAATATAAGCACCTTATAGAGCTTGAGAGATTTAATGAGGTATTCATTGATAGTTAGAGATATAGGTCTAGAGAGAGATGTATAAATATGGACAAAAGAGAGGGAGGAAGAAACAAATAGGTGGTGTGATAGGTTTAGGAGAGAGAGGTGGAGAAAGGAATGAACATAGATAACATGGTTTATCAAAATTTATCGAACTTAATAAAATTCATAAATTTTCTATTATTAATTAATTACTTATGTAGTTTATTTTGAGATGATTGTTACAAAAATTCAAGCAATAGGGAAATCATATGAAAAAGTCATGAGTTTTTTATGTTTTAAAAATGAAGGATTAATTTAAATGAATTATAATTATTTTTTAAAACAAATAATTGAAAATATACCCATTCCATATCATAGAGCTCTTAATTAACTTTCCAACGCCTGTAAAAAATCAAAATTTCGATATAAAACGCAAAAGTTATGCCCAATTTACTAAAATATATTTTTTTATTATTTCAAAAATCGGATATCCGGTTTTATCCAATAAAATCCGATATCCGATTTTACCCGATATTTGATTTTATCCGATATCCGATTTTAAAACATAAATTTTTCTCTCCATATTTTGGTTCGGGTTTGCTTTGGGATTTGGCTTGGAAGTGACAAGCCTGGAAAGTCAACTGAAAAAATGTGTTTTTCAGTATTCCTTGATTTTCCAGACTTTACACTGGTGGCTGACGACTTTTTTTATAGCCAAAATTGATCAAACGAGAAGGGTTTTTTAAGGATGTTCTCAACTTTCCAACAATATAAGGCTTGTCTTATTTCGACTTTAATAAATAATTATTATTTATTTTCTAATTGAATTCTGACAAAAGTCCTGATTGATAGACTGATTGAAAAATACTCATAACTTTCAAACCGCATAACATTTTTTGAATCTGAAACATGCATCACATCCTATGATTTGTCTACTATAGGGAAAAATTCAAAAAAAAAAGAATTTCATAAGGTTTTGACCAAGTTAAGGTGGTCAGACGTAGGAGTTTCTGAATTTATAAAATGCTGTAGTAAAAAATTCATAAATAATTATTTACTTTATAAAAAATTCTAAAAAAATATGTATCACATCTGAACATGTGTCTAATACTTATATTATAAATCTTATAAAAAAATATTATGATTTGATTGTGATTAGGGTGGTCAGACATACACCTACTTCTTATCTTTTTCTTGAAATTTTTGTACCACTGCATTGAAATTTGAAATTTTCATCAAATAGAATTTTCTTTTTTCAAAAAACAACTAGTAGCTTAGAAACTACATTCAATTTTCTATAGATTCTCTTCTTACATATTTTAAAAATAATGTTCATGACTTATTCAAATTTTCATGTCAAGTTGCAAAACTCTAATTTTTTGAAATTTCATTGCCACTTAAGGGCCTGTTTTGGCACACCATGATCCTGCACATACCCTATTCTTTTTTATTTAACCAAGAGAATGTATAATGATCCATGATTTTTGCTATGTTCTTGTATTGTTAACTTTCAAACTTAGTGAATATTGAAACCCTAAATAAACATACAAAATATAGAGTAATCTTGTTCTTTTTTTTATTTTAAAGATTTAACTATGACTTTGAAAACTTATTTTCAGACCACTATCTTATCAGGGCAATAGAGTCAAATCAAAATATACACCATTGTGGTTTTAGCCTAGATGAATAAAATTTCTTAAAGAAAGGAGTTAAAATGAGAAAGTTACAAGTGTTTGAAGTTGAACTAGAAAATAAAAAATCTCATTGGAGGGGTGAATTTTAAAAAAAAGAATGTTATGATGATGCCAACAAACCAATGATTAAATTTTACAATTGTCTAGCCCTCACAAGCAAAAATGATCCCGCTGACTAGGAAGCAACAAAAAATCATAAAGTGAAATGTAGTAGAGTGCTTAGAAATTTGTATGCTAACAGGTATGTTCATGTGGCAGTATGACATCGTTGATTGGGCACTTACATTGTAGGTCCATGTCGTGTATATGTGTCTAGTGCCCACATGACTAGGTTGTCTGTGCATGTGAGGGTCCACATGGGTGATTTGGGGATTGTGTGTCATGGGGTTTCTACCACATGGGCATGGCATGGGGCCATCACAAGAAAAATAAAAAAACCTACCACCTAGTGCATAGGTACTTGCACTTACAGGTATTATATTTGCAATATGCCTACACAGACTTTTTTATTTTTTATTTTAATTTTTTTAATAAAATATTTCTAATAAAAATAATTGAAAGAAAATACTTAAATTTTATTTTACCTGTACTATGGAATCTCTGACAAGGCCAACATTATGCAAGTGATTGATCCATTGTATGGATGCATTAATGGTAGGGGGTCAAAATTTCTCATCAACTATGGATGACGATGTTCAATTTTGATCATTTGATAGTTGATCTTGGGGGTTTTGGACCTTTTGAGTGCAATGGAGGGGTCATTTTTGGCCCAAAATTCTCAGTTTACAGGTGCTCTTGGATTTGGTAACCACCTTCTAACTTCAAACCCTTTTAGATTTGACCTTTAGTGTCTGATTAGGATGAAACAATAAGCAAAACTGACTTTCTCAAACCTTTTGAAACCAATGGTGACCTAAATTTTAACCCAGAAAGCTCTAATTTAACTTGCAATACAAATCCATGAAAACAAAACCCTAAAATGCACTAAGATCTCTCAAAATTACTAACCAATGACACTCTATAAGCTCTAATACCACATAAGATTTGGATATGGAGATAGCTACCCAAGATCTAGAGGTCTAATGGAAAGCACAATAATAATAGAAGATCAATGTAACAAGAATAAATTTTATACTTATAAAAAATGCAAGAGAATAAATGAATATACATAGGAGACAACTTGGTTAAGTAGGCCAAGGTGAAACATAGGAAGGCATAAGATTAAGACAAGTGTCTTAATCTTATGGCATGATCCAAAAATGAAAACCCATCACCCACATAAGGTGGAAAGTGATAGTGTGATAAATCCATGAAAGGTGGAAGTTCCATTTAAGGTGGATAACTGATATAATGTGTCCAAGGCTTTTTTAATGTAGTCTTGCTGAGATAGTTTGAGTTCTCTCTTTTTCCTATCCCGAAAAATAGTCATTTTGAGAATCGTCTTTGTTTCCCCTAAATCTTTCATGGCAAATTCCTTTGCTAAATGAGTTTTAAGTTCACTCAAAATATTCATGCTTGTACCAGCCACTAGCATAGCACCCACATAAAGGAGAAGAATGACAAATTCGCCATTAGGAAGCTTCTTGAAATAGATACAAGGATCAGACTCGCTGCGAGTAAACTTGTGATCAATCATGAATTTTTCAAATTTAAGATACCATTGATGGGGGGCTGGCTTAAGCCTATAAAAACCATGTTTCAATCTGCAATAGAGGTGTTCTTGCTCCTTTTTAATAAACCCTTCCAGTTGATGCATAAATAGTTCCTCATTAAGATCGCCATGGAGAAATGTCGTCTTCACATCTAGTTGTTCAAGCTCAAGATCCCAGGCTGCAACCAATCCCAATACTGCTCAGATGGTAGTCATTTTGACTACTGGCGAGAAAATTTCTTTGAAGTTGAGGTCTTGCTGCTGAGCATATCCCTTTACAACTAGTCTTTCTCGAAATATTTTGTGACCATCGGCTTCATCTTTTAGTTTATACACCCACTTATTTCTTAATGCCTTTCTGTCAGGCAGAAGTGGCACCAAATCCCATGTTTGATTTTGCAACAGTGTGTCCATTTCTTTGCACATTGTAGCGTGCCAGTTATCATGGTATGTAATTCTACAAGCTTCTTTATATGTTGCAGGCTTTGTTTGATCAGAGATAAGTAAAGTAGGTTCAACTTCTTCACAAAACAATAAATTATAATCAGAGAACTTTGGAGGAGGTCGCCTCTATCTAGTTGATCTCCTCAATTGATTCTTTGTTTGATATGTTCCCTATTTATACAAATCAACATCACTCCCATTGTCTCTATTTACAAAGGTGATCGAAAACTTGTGGATTTTTATCCATGTTTGAGGTAGGCAAGTTGTGGGAGGATGAACCCACATCAGTATTTTGCACTTCCTACATTTTGCAAGTGTGCAAGGAGCTGGGTGCCAAGGCGACATCTTCCACAGCCTGGGGTTGTTGGGAGTGCAGGGAGTGGGGAGCCATGGTGGCATCCTCCACGGTCTACACGGGAGGGTAACTCCACGGTTTGACTGCGGAGGTGGAGCCCGGAGGGAGCTTGTGGAGAAGACTGCAGGGAGCCCGCAGGAGAGGTGAGCAAGCTGCGGGGTGTGGGGACGACTGTCGTGGAGATGGAGGTGGGTGTGTTGCATGGTTTGAAGACTTCGCAGCATGCCATGGGGGGATGGAAACATAACTTGTAGGATACGGTGGAGTTGCAGACCACCGTGGAGTTTGCCCAACCAATTGGGAATAATGTGAGCCAAAATGCTCACCGTAGGGGTCATCTTCCATGTTTCATGCGAAATCAGTGCTATTTTGGGGAGGATTTGCTCTGTTTTGTAGACCCCCAATTTTAGAATTAAACGAAGACCAGACATTATCAACACTCAATTCTTCATTCTCAGTCTGAGAATTGTATTCAACTAAGGTAGATGTCATATGGGCTCCCACTGAATGAGAGATCGAAGGCAGAGTGTTGGTAGTTGAATTCTAAAACAAAGACATAGGGACATATTCTTTCTCTGATTTTTTTGAATCTTGTATTGCGGGGAAGGAGGTTTCATGGAAAATTACATCCCTGCTATGAACAATCTTTTTGTGAACTGGATCCCACAATATGAAACCAAATTTCTCTTTGCCATACCCCACAAAAATACATTTCAGCAACTTTGGATCCAATTTGGTTCGCTTCTCCTTGGCTATATGCAAGAAGGCTTCACATCCAAAAACATGAAGATGTGAGTATGAAATCCTCTTCCCTTGCTATTCCTCTTTCGGAATACCAAAATCCAATTTAGATGATGGACTTTGGTTGATTAAATACACTGCTATGTTACACGTTTCTACCCAAATTCCTTGCCTGATCCTACATTTGACAACATACATCGTGCCTTTTCAAGAATTGATCTATTCATCCTCTCGGCTGCACTGTTTTCCTAAGGAGTGAAAGGGAACAACCTTGATTCTTTTAATTCCATTATCAGCACAAAAATCATCAAATTCATGTGAACAAAATTCTCCACCATTATTGATTTATAAACATTTAATCTTATGCCCAATCTTATTTTCAACTAAATCCTTTAAAATTTTAAATTTTGAAAAGACTTCAAATTTCCTAGAAAGCATATAATCCATACTTTTCTTGTACAATCATCAAGAAAGGTTAAAAAATAGTTAGCTCCTCCAATGGAGGTTACCTCGGTAGGCCCAAAAACATCTGAGTATACAAGCTCCAACGGTGTTATCTTTGTGTCACGCCCACCTTTCAAAAAACTGACTCTCATTTGTTTGCCATAAAGGCAATGTTCACAAAAGGATAAGTCAAAAAATTTGAGGCCCGGAAGCTGATTTCTTGTATGCATAACATGGAGACCTTTCTTGCTAATGTTCCCAAGTGTTTGATGCCAAAGATCCGCTTTGTTTTCCTCAATCACCATTGCAGCTCCCACTTCACTATCAAATTTGTAAAATGGTGATTTGCAAAAGTATATATAGCTTTGACAGTTCGAGAATAGTGAGAAGGTCCATCCTTTTAGATTTTGTGGTAATGTTATGTGGTCTTATAACATGCCAGCAATGTGTGGATTTCTATAATTATGTGACTCTTAGATTTATGTAGCATAGAATGATTTGAATCGTTGGACACTGAAGTGTTGATTCATGTGGATGTGTTCAAACTATTAGTTTAGTCGCGACATGCATAGAAAAAGAATCACTCTTAGCACCCTTACACTAATTGTAAATAAAGTAATTTTCAATAAAAGAATAACTCTTAGCACCCTTACACTAATTGTAAATAAAGTAATTTTTAATATTGTATTTAGTTATGTAATGATTAAATGATTTAGAGTTTGAGAAAAATTGGAATGGATTTAATAGGTTGAATAATATTTTTATTTTCATGCACAATGATAAGAGATTATATATGAGACTTATTTATAAATGTTAGAAAATTAATGTCAAGATAAAAAAATAGTTTGATTTCCTTGAAAATAGAAGTGGGGGCTTATTTTAGAATATCAAATCTTTTTACAAATCAGAATTTATATACAAGGCCTGTATATTGAGATTTTAATGTCAAGTATTTTGAGCTAGCATGCCATTCTAATGCCTCTAAAATATTGGTGTGAATAGGGTGTTTAATCTAGTTGATTCATCACCTAGGTCCTATTCATATTAGTTATGTTTATATACCATACACATAGAATAGTTATTACTTTACGTCTCAAGTCATAAGATTAATACACGAAATAATTTTTTGCAATTATATGTCTTGCCTTGGTCTATAAAACCAAGCGGTTCCCTTTATATTCAAAACTGGTCATCATTGTATATTTGCATCCTTCAATAGAATAGAATTATTCTATCATATTTATTCACTATATCATAGTTTCATAGAAGTTCTTAGATTTTGGGTGGTTACAATCTTCAACCAAATCGTGCATAGTGTAGAGCATTCTATACCAACTCTAATATGTTATATGAGTTTGTAGGATGAATACTTGATAGAAATTTTAAGTTATTTCATGAGTCTTATCTCACAAACATGAAAGACACTATTAAGAATATTCATCTCCTTTATTATGTCACTTCTTATAGATTTGCATCATCTTCTTTGAATATGGGGGAGCATACCTCATGTTCCTTAGCTACCTCATCATTTCTCATCATTCAGTATTGATGTGGTGATCTTTGATGAGCATTTGGAAGAACCATATTTTTTCTTATATTGTGTTATACATCCATCTCCACAAAGTTTTGGATTGTCGTCTTCAAGACACCAAACATGATTGTCATCTTCATCAATATGATTTGAAACACCAAACATAATTGTAGCAACTTTAATCATAGATATTGGATACCTAAGAAGAATTTAGAATCATCATTCAACTTGATATTTATTCTATCACAGTCCTTTTAGGAATGGCAATAAATTTTGCATACATTCCTAGTTTTGTTTCTTCCTATGGTGTGAAGCATTATTAGATAGTTTTGGATAATCTTCATAATTCAGTGTCAGCAACCAATTTTTCTCACTTCATCGACGGTTCGACAATTTGAAAGTGATTTCACAAGTGTGAATTGGGAGGTTTAAGTTGAGGAATTTCTTTTCTTTGAAGGATATATTACCTGGAAACTTTTATGCATTAAAGAGTGGCGCTTCATTGCCACTTTCGAAGGCAGATTTAAAAAAGCTATGATAATTAGAAAGGCATCGATACTATTTTCATTGGATAGAGATTATGCTGACAAGAAAAAGTGTTTGGTGCTTAGTTTTGTTGCTTCATTCACATGCTAATAACTTTAGCATTCCATTTTATTGGGCACTAAAGCCTTAATGATTACTTTTACTTTGGCATGTTGACTAGATAAATGAATATGTGGAAATCAATATCTACCCATGTGGTGTTATTTCACCCATCATTTGTTTTCATCAAAAGGAAAAACCAAATATGTGTAGGCTAAATATAATGATTTCTAGAATATTGAATTAATCTATTATATACAAAAATACACATAATTAACAAAAAATAATCTAACATGTTTAAAATATATTAAATTTACATTATAAGAATTTGATATAATGTCTAAATGTATAGTCAAAAGATTAGACAAAACATAAGGAAACTATTTCCTTTACACGAGACCATAATGTCGAATTAGTGAGTACATAAGGTGCATAACTAGAGATAATCTTGATAGGTACTATTGACATGTTACCTCCACATGAGAAAAATATGGGAAAGCAGATCATCAGAGTGATTTTATGATTGAACCTTAAAGCACTATGCTTCCCCAAAATCCATCTAATGAAGAACACCTGATCCTACGCGAGGATGTCTAGAAATCCAAGTTTGGTATGAATAATGGAATATGGTGTAACATAGTGTATCTATATTCTATATGCTAATATTTTGATACCATGATATTGCAAAGAGAAAAAGAATAAATAATAAAAAGAAAGAATATGTTATTGATCTTAAATATTTGGCTGAAGCATCTTTTTGAGTTGACTATTGGCAGGTAAGTTTAAGACAGAAACTTACCATTTTCTATTGCTCCGTGTACAACATCCATTTGAAATCAAATTAATTACAAGCATATAGAGCTTGCAAATGCATAAAAGCTTATAAAACCATCAATCCATTTAGTATCTACCTAATAAATTATCAAATATTTGAATATCAATTCAATCATAACTATCCAAAATAAAGATAAACATAACCACAATATCATCTTAAACACAAATTATATATGGTAACTACATGATAATTCACTATGGTACATTGTCATTTTTGAAATGCATTCAATAAATTTAAGAAACATCAAGGTAAAAGCATAGATTAATTCTTAGCAATAATAAGTCAAGATGAGATGTTATTTGATAGCCAACACCTTACCCATGGAAATGAGGGCATAAAATAAAAAAATCATATCAATCTTACAAATCGATGACCAACAAGGGTGAGGCCACAATAATGGGTTGCAAAATCATGATAAGAAATTTTTTTGGTGCCCCAAAATATTTTAACAAACACTTTTTCTCAAAGGTACCTTCATTTGATATAGAGGTCTTCCTCATTTATCATAAATTGTACACTTGACAACAAGGGGAACTCTTTATAGAGATCATAGCCCGTAATAAAGATAGACTTATAGTTTTATCCATAGCAAGTAAATCACTTAAAAAACATAAAAATTACTATCTATTAAAATTTACCAAAACCACTAAAAAATGATTCAGAATTTCTATAATATAGAAACTTAACTGCAAATGTGACATTTCTAATTTTATTTTCAGTTGCACACTTGAATCGCCATCCAACATACTCCCCTTTGATGTGAAGTGAAATCACAAACTAAATCTTTACAATCCACTATGCATTATTACCATCATTATTGTACTTGGTCTTATAGACCTACAAGGTACACTTCTTATAGAAGTACCTATCTACTCATCTTTGTTCATCATGAAAGATCACAAGGGTTTCACTCCTTTCTCTAACATGGAGAAAAATCATGAAACTTCAGGTCACCAATAACAACAAATAGTTATCAACCACTTGACTCAAGCATGAAAACCTTGATTTACCACAACTTTGATCAAGACATAAAAATTTAGGTTTACACAACCTTTTAAACATATTTGTAACTCTGTGCCATCTGGATCCATCAATCCATCTATAATTTATTTTCATAGATTGTCCATGACACTCTCAATTCCAAGCTGACTTTATAGGGTGATTTTCAACCCACAAATTGTACAAGGGTGAAGATTCTAACACTTCTATTTTTTATATCCTTCTCATTGACAATGCAAACACTACATACATTGCATTCTTTGAGCTAATCTGCATGAACTTTTTACACCCGCAACATCATTGATATCTTTCTTACCATATATGAGGCCTTCACTCTTTAAAATTTGCACCTTAGATGAAAAGACTTTCTCATTAACATCTCCCAATGAATCTCTCAATATGTCTTCATGTGACATCACAAAATGATGTTTTTGATCTTAGACTATCATTTTCCTTCCTACATGCTATAAGCAATTGATCTAACTGCACATTTTGTTCTTTCAACTTTTTTATTTTATTCTTCTGAAAATTATTTTCCTCTACAAGCAACTTCAATTTTTCTTCTAATTTTGCATTTCTTACTTTAACATTTTCCAATTCTTTCTCAAGATTCTCAATTTCAGATCACTATTCACATCTTTCTTTTTCAAAAAATTTCAAATTATCTATCAACTGTGAATTACATTTCTTAATTTCCAGAACTTCTTCCTTGAAAATATCCTTATCTTAAATTAAATTTGCATTTTCTTTTTTTCACCTTTTTTCCAGTTTTCTCAATTTTTTTTATATTAGAAATCGAGAGTTCAAAATATAGATAGAGAGTTTATACAAAACTAGGGAGTGGGGGGCAGGGCCTCAACCACCAATCAGAGGAATATATACAGTTATCTAACTATCCAAAAAGAGGGGGCATAGTAGAATAAATCAGAATTGGAGGATCTCATCCTAATCCTCCAGCCATGTGGTCCAACCCTGTTCGCCTTCCATCCAAACCACCTTCTTTCTAGCAAGGATCTGGGAGCACATCTTAATCCTGTTGAAGGGAGGAGGCCTTCTATCTTGTAGATCCTTTATTAGCTTCTGCACTGCCTTATCGAAGGAGGTCTGGTTCTCTGCGATCCTAGCCCATTCGTACCCGTCTTGCATCTCGTAAACAAACATGGTTTCCCTGCCATCTTTTAGGAACCACAGTAGCTTATTTCTCTCAAGGTTCATCACAAAACAGACCTGCACAACAATTTTTTAATGTGTGAGTTTTTTAAAAAACTCAGTACGTTCCCTTGTAATACCTTGGAACTTCTCCTCATTTCTGAGCTTCCAAATAAACCAAAGAATATACAAAGATAAGATTTGCCAAACAAGATTAGTATCCATTCTTAGTCCATGAATAAAACTAGTAACTATATCAAGAGGAAACATAAATTCTGTAATAGAAATTCCTAACAGAAGCCAAATATCTCTAGCAAAGGGGCAATCGAAGAAGATGTGGTGCATAGTCTCAAGTTTTCTGTAGATAGAGCACTGGTCATATTCAGTTGATATCCTAATAGGTAATCTATCCAACATAAGTTTCCATCTAAAGCACTGAATCTTAGGAGGAATGGGGGATCACCAGAGTTTCACAAAAGATTGCTGCCAAGTGTGGGGCCTAAGATTAACATACCATAGTTTGTTGACGTGCTCAATCATTGATAGATCACTGTTTAATAGGGCGTAGATAGATTTGGCTTTGATTTTAGGGAGGGTAGAGCCATCCTTCCATAAGAATGAAAGGTACCTCTAGGCATCTACATGGGTGTTCTTAGGGACGTTAAAGGGAACACAAGCAGTTTTAATCATATTGTATGTCTTCTTATGAGATGCAGGGAGGTCATATTTAGTGCTAAGGGCTTCCCAGCTAATAAGGTGATCATGTTCAAGAATATCCATAATGTACTTGATTCCTTTATTATGCCAATGCTTAGCTGAGCAGCCTTGGGTTAGGGAAAGGGGTTTGGAGTTGTGATGCAAGTTCCACCATATTGACCTTTCACCATGTAGGGACTTATCGTAGTTGATGCTTGATTTGTTGATTAGACCACACACATGCTCCCAGGATTTCCAGATAGATTTGAACACCCAGGTGCCTTGGACAGACACGGGAAAGTTGCCAGCAATTAGGTCACTGAGCGGGAGAGCTTTCCAAGTTTTGGCTATTTTGGGAACACCATTTTGTATGCTGTTCCTAATGAGGATTTTCTAGGGTTCTTTCCCTTCCAAAGAGTGGAATATCCATTTGGCTGCAAGGGAGATGCCTTGCAGTCTAAGATCCTTAAGGCATAGCCCACCAAGTTTTTTATCCAAGTGGCACCAGGTCCATTTGACCGCGTGGGCTTTCCTTTTACCCTTCCCATCCGACCAAAGGAACTGTCTGATAGCCTTTTGGATTTCAAGGATTTGGTAGTTGCTAAACATCCACATCGAGGAGTAGTAGATACTGTATGAGGATAGGATTTTTTGGCAGACTTGAATCCTGCCAGCAAGGGAGAGAACCCTATTGTCCCACTTGTTGAGTTTACTATCTATCTTTCCCTTCACCCAGCCCCACATGTCCTTAAGAGAGGGAGATAAAGAAAAGGGGATGCCAAGATAATGGACTAGTTTAGTGGGTCCTCCCCACGCATAGCCAAATTGTTGAAGCCAGTCTAGGGGATTCTCTTTCCAACCAAGTAGAATGGATTTGGTGTTGGATACCTGGGCTCCAGAGGCCTTACCGAAAATGTCAAGTTTCTGATTGAGGGAATCAATATTGTGTGTTGAGAGCTTCAGGAAGAATGAGGTATCATCAGCAAATTGGATGTTGATAAACTCAAAGTCGTTCGGCAAGGTAATGCCTTGGACACGAGGGGACGGGGTGTCATCTCTAAGGAGATAATACAGGGCATCAGAAGCAATGACAAATAGAGCAGGGGCAAGGGGGCAGCCCTGTCTAATTGATCTAGAGAGGGGAATCGACTTGGAGAGGGTCCCATTGATCTCAAGCAAGGTAGATGCATCTTTAAGGAGGATTCGAACATAGTCATAGAATTTGCTAGGAAAGCCAAAGGCAGAGAGCATCATGAGGATGAAGTTCCATTCCACCCTATCATATGCTTTCTCAAAGTTGACAAGGAACATGGCGGCATCTTGGTTGGAGGTCCTGGCCCATTCCATGGATTCCCAACCCATTACAAGATTTTCTAGGATGTACCTGCCTTTGATGAAGCCTGTTTGGGTGGAACAGATGAACTTGGGGAGGATCTTCTCAAGTCGGGAGGCTAAGGCTTTGGCTAGGATCTTGTAGGAGACGTTAAGGAGGGTGATTGGCCTCCAATTTTTAATCAGGGCTTTGTCCCCTTCTTTCGGGATAAGCTTAATGATACCCCTATTTGTGAATTCCCCCATGGTGCCTATGGCAAGGGCTTCATTATAAATATCATAAAGGTCATCGGCAATCCAATCAATATTAGTTTTGTAGAATTCAGCAGGAAGTCCATCAGGGCCTGGGGCTTTGTTATCCTTAAAAGCCTTAATGGCATCCTTGATTTCGTGCATGGTTAGGTTAGCTTTGAGGAGGCTGGATTCATCCTTAGAGATTCTATTAGGGATAATGGTCCTACATCTGGTGTGGGCATCTATCGAAGCCTCATTATCCTCAGAGGTAAATAGAGTCTTGTAAAATACTTCAAAGGCTTCTTTGATGTCATAGATATCAAGGAGTTCCTTATTGTCTATAGATATTCTATCAATTTTTTCCCTAATCTATTTTTGTTTGAGCAGATTAAAGAATATTTTGGAGCCCTTATCACCAAATTGGAGCCAATGGTTATGGGCTTTGATGAAAGCACCTCTGATCTTAACCTGCTAGTGCTTTCTGAGGATATCTCTAGCCTCAGAGACCTGCCTGGCCAAGGTAGGGGAAGAGGGTTGCAATTGAATTTCATGCTCAAGGGAGTGAAGGTGCAAAGTAAGTTTTTTTTCTATGAACCTGAAGTCCTTGGCTTTCTTCTGGCCAATGGTTTGGAGAAGAATCTTCCAGGAAGAAATGTTCATCTGCCATCTACTCAAGGGGGATTGGGGGAGATGCGGTTGCAGATTGAAGAGTCTAATTAATTTGATGGCAATAAGGACATCATCATCTTGCAGCAAGGAGGTATTAAGCA
Organism: Cryptomeria japonica; assembly: GCF_030272615.1. Taxonomy (NCBI): domain Eukaryota; kingdom Viridiplantae; phylum Streptophyta; class Pinopsida; order Cupressales; family Cupressaceae; genus Cryptomeria; species Cryptomeria japonica. The sequence goes on from NC_081412.1 coordinate 379,104,663, forward strand.
AGAATTTCTTATTGCGAGAGTGGCAAGGGGTGATGGATTTTCTGATGTTGATAATGGCTAAGATGGGGAAGTGGTCAGACAGGGTAGTTGGTAGGACTGCAACCACATTCCCAAACTGGTTGGGGGAAAAGGAGAAGAAGTCTTTATTAGCGTAGAACCTATCTAACCTAGAGTAGATCCGATTGGTGCTTTGTTGAAAGTTTCACCAGGTGTGCCATAGGTTAGGGTTGTCAGGTTTAGTGGCTTCCAAGGGGTCAAAGAGTTGCATATGCTATTTGAATCTATCCCAGTGAGGCTTTTCTAAGTTTTTCCATTCAAATGAGAGACCCCCAGCCTTTTCATTCTGGGATTCAGTCATATTAAAGTCCCTGGACATGACCCAGGGAATATTTGGGAGGGAAGTTAACCAATTCCAGAGGGATATTCATTCCTTATAATCGTTAGAAGCATAAATGGAGCATATGCCAAAGCAAGAAGCCTTCATCTCTAAGGTAGCCCAAGCTACTCTATTACAGGATAGGTTCCTTTATATTTGAGGTGCATAGCCCATTTAGGGGCGAGAAGAAGCCCAACCCCTCCTTTACCTTTTGGGTGGTTGGTACAGATTTTGATTGCATCTCACCAAATGAAGTCAAGCGATGCGTCGAGGGAGAACCCAACAGATTTAAGTTCTTGTAACATCAGAAAATCTAAGTTTTTGTGCAAATCCAAAAACCTTTTGATAACAAGTTTTATGTCAGGCGACTCAAGGCCATGAATGTTCCATGATATGTATTTCAACAAGGTAGAGGGTTTATGGGGGGCTGGTAGGGAGATCGTTGTTGATCACTAGATTTCTTCTTGTTTTTGGAGCCCATAGGCCTACCTTTTTTTTAATAAGGGAGTGTCCTTTCATAGATTCCTCATCATCTTCACTGGTTTCGGGAGGCTCTGCTCTAGTAGCGGAATTTCCTCCTATGTTGGACCCAGACAACTGGGAGCCTGGAAAGTTAGGGAGCATAGTGCTAGATCTAATTTCTTCTAGACCTTTATTGGCGTATATAACCTCTATTATATGATTGTCCTCTATTTCTTTGAGCGAATTTGAAGCCGAGGGATTAATGGTGCTAGTGTCAGAAGTAAGTCCTGCAAGTGAAGAGGAGACTGAATGAATGGGGGTTCCAGATCTGAAGATCATTGCAGGGTTATTGCTAATGCTAGCATCATCATCACGACTGGGGTTTTCCAACTTATTAACCATATTTATAACCACAGATTTGATAGGGGACTACTCAGGGACCAAGGATTTAGGAGAAGAGGCCAACTAGCTAGAGGAGGAATGACTAGGGTTTAGGACTTTGAGAGGGGTAAGTTTACACCTCTGTTTCCTAGATGTAACAAGCTAGAAACCATCAGTGGGAGAGTCAATAGGGTTGTGAGAGGGGATGGAAACAAGGATGAGGGGCTCGAAGGCCAAGGGTGCATGATCGGACACAAGAGGGTTAGCGACAATAGGAGAGGGACCGGGATTTGTGGACAACACGTCTTTAGGGATCTCAATAATAGGAGGGGGAGGTTGCATATTATTAACATTTTTAGGGTTTACAGAAGTTTCACCAGAATTATGCATTTGCTTCCTACGACTAATAATTGGGCAATTTTTGCGAATGTGCCCTTCTTTTTTGCAGAGAAAACAAGCATTTAATCCTCCAAGTATTTCAATTGGGTAGACGAATGTGTCTCCATTAATATCTAGGTTTAAAGATGGTGGAATGTCGATTCTGGGCTTGATTGAGACAAGCATTCTTGTGTCTAGGTTGGGCACCAATCTAGCAGTTTCATCAACCCGAACGATTTTACCAAAAGGTGCCATTATTTGGGGAAGAAAATGCCACAAAAAGGAGGGGACATCCTTGAGGATGACCCATCTAGGAGAGGATAGTGCGAGGACTTCCTCATTAACTGCCTCTGGAGACTAGGCTAGGGCTCAAAAAGATGTATTTCCAACTGTCCAGTACTGGCATTTAAGAGCTTCCAACTGGGCTTCATGCATGCTGAAGAAAATGAGAAAGAGACCTCTCTGAACTTGTCTACAAAATGTAATTTTAAGCCCTAGTTTAAGATTCCATAAATTATGAAACCAGTCGTTTATGAATTTTCTAGGTGGGCATTTTTGAGCATCAACATAGGCAAAAAAGATAGCAGTGTCACTTAATCTACGTTTTTCTGAAATAATTTCATCCAACATTTCAGAGTTCAGAGAAATGTAGAAAGAGCCCGAGGAATTGCAAGGGAGCTTACCATCTTGATTGGGTCCTTCACCTGCTGGAGTCTTAAGGAAGTGCACCGTTGAGCAGACTCCATCTGCAGTCTGAGTGATGGTCTCAGCAAAGGACTTAATCGCAATAAATATTTGTAGAGCAGAATAAATGAAAACACAAAATGCAATAGCAAGTGGGTGAAGAAGGATATGAAAACCGAGTGGAGGAGATTAACTCCTCTACGTAGACATTGTGGAAGTCGCATCAGCCCCTATGAGCCTCGATCTGACTTCCACCCTCAGCGCTTTGATTTTCTCATAGAAATAGTTCTCAGAAATCTGGTGGTGTTCGAAGCTTCTGCGGTTCCTGGTGCTTTGATTTTCACTCAGAGGAGCATTGGATCGACTGTAGCATCTTCTCTTTCAAACCTTGCCTCCACAAAGAACTACAACTTCTCACCTTCCAGGGCCTATAGAAAAGATTTTTGCGCACCTCCCGCACTCTGGGTTGTCTCTTGCGTTTCTTTTCCTGAAGCAAATTCGCTACTTTTGAGTGTTCTCGGCCAAGATTCTGTGCTAGGGTTTCTTCTTCAAAAGATGAGGTTTCTGAAATATTTATGGATGATTGACTCCCACAAGGGTTTCATACAGGTATTCGAGTCCTATTAAACAAACTGCCTGGTTTCAGAACTATGTTCTTCCAGATCAATCTCAACAAGTAGAGCATCCGAATTTTGAGGGACTCCGTATTATTTTTCCTATTCTTCAAAATGAGTTTTTTCATTTGATATCCTGGATTTAATAAAAGATCATCATCTTGACTAAACTGTGCCTTTTCTGTTATGATTTTTCTAGTGACATTGTGTCCGCACATATTGCAAGCGGTTTCGTTGCAGCAGTTCTAGTTTTCTCAATTGAAAGAAAATATTCAATTTACTTGATACCACAATTGATTGCTTGATTTGAACAATCTAATTTCTTTCTCTATGAATTCTCATCTCAAATGAGTTTATGCTTCTTGTCCATGCAAATTTTTCACAAACATGTAGGGTAAGTGCACAAAGATGGTGGTAAAAAAGGGGGGTATAAGTGGACACTTTTTTTTCTGAAATCAGGTGAACCTGAACTTAGAGGCAAAATTTGAAATTCATCCACTCAAGATATGAAGATAATCAAAGAACAAATATTGTAGTACATTGAATCTAGTTTCCAAACTAGTAAACTTTTTCAAAATTGGATAAGATTAAGGGGGTCAAATCCTTCGCGCATGAAAAACTGACCCTGTTTTTTTTTTGAAAAACATAACATAGTGTTTGACATGCACATCAAAAAAGTCATAGTTAGATTTAGTATTTTGACAAATCCTTTGGCAAAAAGATAGTTAAGAGTGAGCGCTAGAAGATGTATATTTTTTTGTAATTTTTTGTTGAGTATTTTTTTTTAATGATTTTTCCAATCGAGCACATCCTGAAAATTTGGTACTTGTTCGTGCACGAAGCATAAGTTGCACTAAACAAATCGAAAATACAAATTTTTTTTTCAAATTGTAAAGAATCAAGTGCACTACAATAATATATAAAGTTTTTAAAATTTGGATACGTATATCAAAAGTTATTCAAAAAATGGTGCACCTATGTATGTGAGAACTATGGAGACACTAGTAAAAGAAATTCAATAATAATATGTTTTTGATTAATTAAAAATAGGTTTTAAGGGACCCAAAACCCAGTTACATATGAAAGATATTTAGGAAAGAAACAAAACACAATAGTTGCAAAAAACTAGCAAAAAGACCAGCAACAGAGGAAAGGACAACAAGAGGCCAGCAAGAAATTGGCCCCAAGTCCAGCATAAACATAAATTTAGAAATTCTTCATGGTTTCTTCTGCATCCTGCACCAAAAGCATCATTTCCTTCGCCGCTTCCCTCAAGTCAGTATTTTCCTAAGCAATCTGGCTTTCTTTCATCTTCATATCCTTCTCCGCCATAGTCTGCTTGGTTTTGCACCTAGGGGTTTGGTGGCTTAGGCTGGAAGTAGGAGCATCTTCAATAACTACTAGGTTCTTCTCCTGGTTTTTCTTTTCCAGATGATTCACCAGCGCATTCATGTTCTGGGAGGAGACTTTAAGAACCTAGAGGCTATGGTCCATAAGGATTTTCAAGGCTTTCTCATTTCTAGCCATCCGGGCATTGACATTGTCCTTATCCTCCTCCACCTATTCCTTCATTATTTTGATGACATCCTCCAGATGTTTTAGGTCGCCTTTTATCAAATCTTTCTCTAGCTAGTCTTCCATTTCCATTTCCAAATGTTTCAAGTCACCTTTTATCAATAACAATAATAATATGTTATTGTTGTTCAAATTCAAAACAATTATATGGTTAGAAAGCTTAGAAGATGGGTGAAAATATGGTGGCAATTTTAGAAATACCCACTTTATGAAGCCTGATGATGACAAAGTCGATAAACCAAGTTGATAAAATAAAAAATATCAAAAATGAGAGAAATGGAGGGAAATCAAACTTCCAACCCATAGCTTTGTCATCCAGGCCTATTTCCAAGCCTAAAAAGTCAAAAGCACGTACGGGGTACGTATGGTTTAAAAAGCGCGTACGAGGTATTTATAGTGTAAGAAGAGCATACGCGCATGTTTCCCATTAAACAGCACGTACGCGCTATTGTATAATATGATATTCTATGTATAATGTGTATATTCATATAATATATGTAATATATAATATGTGTATAATATGACATTGTATATATAATATGTTTATATACATATAATATATTAAACATATATATACACATTTAAGTGTATCGTCTCTCCCTCTCAAATGCATACAAGGTCTCCCTCTCTCTCTCTCTCTCTCTCACTCTCTCTCTCTCTCTCTCCCCTTCTCCCTTCCTCCATACCCCATCCCTCTTTCTCTTCTTCTCTCCCTCCATACCCCACTGCAACTGTGTCTGCACTTCTATAGAAGCAAGTAAATTTATTTCTTATCTACAACTTCCTCTTTGATTTTTATCATGTATTCTCTACCTCCCTCTACCTCTCCCTTCCCCCCATGTTCTCTCCCTCTCTCCCTCTCCCCTCTCCTCTCCCTCTCTCCTCTCCTCTCCATCTCCTCTCTCTCTCTCTCTCTCTCTCTCTCTCTCTCTCTCTCTCTCTCTCTCTCTCTCTCCTCTCTCTCTCTCTCTCTCTCCTTCCTCTCTCCCTCCCTCTACCTCTCCCTTCCCCCCATGTTCTCTCCCTCT